>NC_142244.1:117904735-118123477 GCF_052056855.1 Sturnus vulgaris | reverse complement strand
CCTGGGTCTGAGCTGGGAAAAAAAATGGAATTTACTGATCCTCATGGCTCCTTTGACTCAAGGAATTCCTGGGGTCTGGGCAGGGAAGGGATTTGGATTCACGGATCCTGATGGCTCCTTTGACTCAAGGAATTCCTGGGGGTCTGGCAGGGAAAAGAAAAGAATTCACGGATCCTGATGGTTCATTCCAGCTCAGGGAATTCCTGGGGAATGGGCAGGGAAGGGATTTGGATTCACTGATCCTGATGGCTCCTTTGACTCAAGGAATTCCTGGGGTCTGGGCAGGGAAAAGAATGGAATTCACGGATCCTGATGGTTCATTCTCGACTCAAGGAATTCCTGGGGTCTGGGCAGGGAAAAGAAAGGAATTCACGGATCCTGGTGGTTCATTCCCAGCTCAGGCACTCCCACCATTCCCTGATTCCTCTGGCTCACCCAAACCCCTCGAGGGAGCACCCAGCTGTTCCTGACGACCAAAATTTATGGCCAAAAACCCCCAAAATCCGCTCAGTCCCACCGCGTCCTCTCTTAGCCAACACAAAAAACCCTCCCGAACAAATCTCCTGAGCCCTCCCCCGGGTGGCCGAGCAGGGACGCTGCTGTCGCTTTTGTCACCTGCCAGGTGCGGCAATCCCGGCCGGCCACTCCCTGCGTGATCATCCCGGCTCGGCCGGGCCACTCCTCCGGTGTGCGCCCTGCATGGGGAAATCCGGCCCCCTAAATGGGTGAAATCCTGCTCCCTAAACGGAGAAATCCTGCTCCCTAAATGGGGAAATCCGGCCCCCTAAATGGGGAAATCCGGCCCCCTAAATGGGTGAAATCCTGCTCCCTAAATGGGGAAATCCGGCCCCCTAAATGGGGAAATCCGGCCCCCTAAATGGGTGAAATCCTGCTCCTAAATGGGGAAATCCGGCCCCCTAAACGGAGAAATCCTGCTTCCTAAACGGGGAAATCCGACCCCCTAAATGGGGGAATCCGACCCACTAAATGGGTGAAATCCTGCTCCCTAAACGGAGAAATCCTGCTCCCTAAATGGGGGAATCCGACCCACTAAAGGGTTAAAATCCGGCCCCCTAAATGGGGGGAATCCGGCCCCCTAAATGGGGAAATCCGACCCACTAAAGGGTTAAAATCCGGCCCCCTAAATGGGGAAATCCGACCCCCTAAATGGGGGAATCCGACCCACTAAAGGGTTAAAATCCGGCCCCCTAAATGGGGAAATCCGGCCCCCTGAATGGGTGAAATCCTGCCCCCTGAATGCTGAAATCCTGCTCCCTAAAGGGTTAAAATCCGGCCCCCTAAAGGGTTAAAATCCTGACCCCCCTGAATGGGGAAGTCCGGCCCCCTAAAGGGTTAAACCCTGCCCCCTAAAGGGTTAACCCTGCCCCCTAAAGGGTTAAATCCTCCCGCGACAGCCACGGGCACAGAGACAGCGACAGCGACAGCGGCGGGGAGCGAGCGGCGGGCAGGTAAAGCAGCGAGGTTTAATCTAATTAATATTTCTTCCAGATTGCGATTTTTCATTTGTTTGGATGCATTTGTTGGGGGTTTTAATTTTTAATTTTTTTTTTTTTTCCCTTCCTGAAAATCAGCTGCGTTTGAGGCTCGTGTTGTCGGGAATGGTTTTTAAAATGAGCTCAGGATGGTGTTGGGTTTATATAGGAATTAGGTGTGTGTGTATATATTTTTTATTTTATATATATGTGTGTGTGTGTGAATACATATGTAGATATCCAAAATAATACGTATATAACATATCTATTTTATATCTATTTATTTATATGTAGGTATGTATGTAATGTATATATATAATATCTATTTTAATAGATATTTTATATATATGTATCGATCTAAAAATAATATGTACATAACACATATATATTTTATATCTATTTTTATGTATGTACTTATGTATGTAATGTATATATAAAAATAATATGTTTATAAGACATATATTTTAATATATATATTTATATATATATTATATATCTAAAATAATATGTATATAAGAAATATATATTTTATATAGGTGTTTATATATGTGTGTGGATAAAAATTAATAATAAATAAATAAATAAAAGAAATATAAATAAAAATAGAAATAAATATATAATTAATATATATAAAAATAATATGTATATAAGACATATATATTTTAATATATATTTTATATATATGTGTGTACGTGTGTATGTAATGTTTATATCTTAAACTAATATGATTATGATTTATATTTTTAATATATATTTATATATAGTATATATATAAAATATGTATATAAGAAAATATATATTTTATATATGTATTTTTATATATAATGTGTGTGTATATATAATACATAGAATATATATAAAATAAGTAATAGAAATAATTTATATATAGTATAAATTATAATTCGTATGAAATTTGCATATATTAAAATACATTTTAATGTATAGAATATATGCATGTGGGATGTATATATATTTTGATATATAATATAAATTATAATTTATATAGAATCTATATGATAGAATATAAATTACAATTTATATATTTATATTATATGAATATAGAATAGACTTATATTTTATATCTATAAAATATATAGATGGGATAGACATAATTTATATATAATAATATAATTTCTATAGAAGATGTATTATATATAAATGTAAAATACATTTTAATATATTTAATAGATATAAAATATATACATATGGGATATATAAATACATATACATATACATATAAATAGATAAAAACATATTTAAATATATAAAAATGTATATAAACCTATAAAAATAGCTATAAATAGATATATTTTATATATAACAGGGACTTGCAGCTGTTTTTCCGTTTGAATGTGTTTGTGTGTGGAAGGGGAGGAGAAATGAATGCAAACCTCCAGGTGTGAGGGGATCTTTTGGATTTCTTTGGATCCATTTCTGATCCTGATGTTGATCAGGAATGGGCTGGGCTGGGAGGGACATCCGAGCTCATCAGGGCAGGGGACACTTCCAGGGATCCCAGCTCGGCTGGAATTCCCTCCAAGACAGGATTTGTCTTATCTGGAATTCCATCCCAGTTCAGGATTTTCCCATTCTCTGGAATTCCCTCCAGTTCAGGGTTTGTCTTGCCTGGAATTCCCTCTCAGTTCAGGATTTTTCATGTCTGGAATTCCATTATTGGTCCCTAGTCTGGCATTCCCTCCCAGTTCAGAATTTTCCCATTCTCTGGAATTCCCTCCCAGTTCAGGATTTTTCCTTGCCTGGAATTCCCTCCCAGTTCAGGATTTGTCTTATCTGGAATTCCCTCCCACTTCAGGATTTTTCTATTCTCTGGAATTCCATCCCAGTTCAGGATTTGATTTGTCCCTTATCTGGAATTCCCTCCCAGTTCAGGATTGTCCCTTATCTTGAATTCTCTCCCAGTTCAGGATTTTCCCATTCTCTGGAATTCCCTCCCAGTTCAGGATTTTCCCATTCTCTGGAATTCCCTCCCAGTTCAGGATTTTTCAATTCTCTGGAATTCCTCCCAGTTCAGGATTTTCCCATTCTCTGGAATTCCAGGATTTGTCCCTCCTGACTAATCCAGCCCTGCTGGCTGCACTCTGAGCTGTGTTTGTGTGAGCCACGCCTCTGCACACACACACACACACACAAAGAAATAAAAAAACAAACAAAACAAACAAATAAAAGCAAAAAAAAAAAAAAAAAAGAAAAAAAGAAAAAAAAAAGAAAAAAAAGCAATTTGAGGTTTTGCTTTTCTATTTCCTATAGAGAAAAAAAAAATCCTGTTTAACTCAAAGCTCCACCTGAACCTCGTGACCCCACACACCCAGAGCTGCTGGAATTCCTGGGATTGTTCTGTAAATCTCCACAATCCTGGATCCCCCAGGCCCAGCCGTGGTGATTTGGGCACCGGGAAATTCCAGGAGGAGCAGGATCCACACAGCCATTAACAGGGAATGGCAAGGACAGGAAATGTCCATCCTCCATCATCCCCCACATCCAGGAGAATTCCAGGGGCTCATCCCAGGGCAGCAGGGGAGGAAATGTCACAATTCCCTGAGCCAGGAGGGCTGAAATTCCCCGGAGGGAGGATCAGACAATTCCTGCCTGCAGCCAGGTGTCAGGAAAATTAATCCACAAACACCAGAGGTTTATGTACAAAAAGGAGACAGAGGAATCCTTTTTGCTTTATTGGAATAAAGGCAGAGGCCATGGGACATTCCCCTGGCATCTCTCAGATTTTTGGAGGCCTCACCTCGTTTTATCCCAATTTCCCATCCACATTTCCCTCTCTCTTTCCCCATGGGCTGAGGTCCTTGAGAGGCACAGACTTCCCTAAGATTCCCCTCTAATGTACAACCCTCCCTTTTCATTTTTAATTCTTACAGAATTCATGGCTTTCCCCATTGCTTCTTTCATCTTTCAATATCCAATTTCATTGATCAGCAAACCTTCAGTTTGTAAAAGGCAAATAACTTTTTTTTTTAAATTCTTCAATCAGTGCAATCCATCCCATTGTTTCTTTTCTCTCTCAGTGCTGGATTTATCTCCAGCAGATCCCCAGCTCGTTTGGGAAAGACAAATTCTCACAAGGGATGCTGGCAGGAATATCTACTCTTTAGTCTCCATATTTTTTTCAGCTTCTTTTTTCTTTTATTGTATTATTCCCATTAATTTGAAGTTTTAAATGTAAAGGCACTGTCTTAAACCCACTTTTTAAACCACACTTTTAAAATTTTGGAGCTCACTTTTTAAAACAAGTTCTTGTAGGAAATTTAAGGCAGACTCAAACCCTCAGGTGTTGTAAAACAGGTGAGCTTTGGCTCCAAGAGTTGTTTCTCATTTTTAAAGACACTCGATGAGCTACACTGGTTAATCAAAACGGGATGAAAAGCAAGGAAAACTCAGACAAGGAATTGTGGAATGGTTTGGGTTGGGAGGGATCCCAAATCCCCCCAGTGCCACCCCTGCCATGGCAGGGACACCTCCCACTGTGCCAATGTCCAACCTGGAACTGAACATTCCAGGGATCCAGGGGCTGCTCTGGGAATTCTGTGCCAGGGCTTCAGCACCAGGAAAGGGAATGGCTTTAAATTAGCCAAAAATTGCATGTTTGGGATGAAAGTCTTGGATTCGATTTCCAAACCCTCATGGGCACATTGGCACAAAGCTCATCTAAGATGATCACATTCTTCTCCAAGCAGGCATTTCAGAGAGCTAAAAATGATCCAAGGATTTCTGACAAAATTGGGAAATTGTTGCTGCCAAAAGCTTATTTTTGGGTGTGGGATTGGGAGATGGAGCACATTTTTTTTTTTTTCAGAATGGCAGGATTTTGTGGTTTTCTTAGAGGCAATGCCCAGATTTGCTGTGGCTGCCCCTGGATCCCTGAATGTTCAGTTCCAGGTTGGACACTGGGACAAGTGGGAGGTGTCCCTGCCATGGCAGGGGTGGCTCTGGGGGGGATTTGGGGTCCCTCCCAACCCAAACCATTCTTGATCCTGTGACAATCCCAGTATTGATTTCCTCTCCTCTTGGTCAGGTCCTTTTCATCCCATTCCCACTGAGGTAATCCCTGCAACTGGCAGCGTTATTCCTCAATTCTGACTTTGATGCTGCATCAGCAGCAGAACAAAAACATCCTGGGGGGGAGGAACTGTGTGTGTGTGCCCGTGGAAATGTGGAAATTCCCGTTTTCCACACAGGACAGCACACCTTTGGATTCCCTGAATTCCTGCCCTAACTCACCACTGGCTTCCTCTGTGGATCTCCTGCCTGTCAGATGTGCAGCTGGAGGATGGAATAATGGGATATCCTGAGTGGGAATAAACCCCCAGGGATCATTGATCCCACCCAAAATCCCCAAAATCCCAGCCTGGGCATCCCTGGCAGCTCCTGGAGCTCTGTGCCCATTCCCTGGGGAGCCTGGGCAGTGCCCAGCACCCTCTGGGGGAAGAGCCTTGCCCTAAAATCCATCCTAAATCCCTCCTGGCCCAGCTCCAGCCTCTCCCTGGGTGCTGCAGCCCCCGAGCTCTGAGCTCCAGGAGGGTGCCCAGGGTTGGGACATCCCCAGAGATGCTGCCCTGGCCCCCTGGCACTCCCCGAGCTCCATCCTCCAGGGATGTTGCACATTTTGGGGTGTGAGGAGGGCTCCTGGCTCAGCTCCAGGCTGGATCCCATCCCGGGGAGCAGAGATGGGAGCTGCAGCTCAGGTGAGCTCTGACCTGGGGGCTCCTCCAGCTGAACATTCCAGGTGCAGGAATCCCCAGAGCAGAGGACAGGGCGTGGTGTGAAGGCTCTGGGCTCAGCTAATCGATTCTTTTTCTCTTTTTTTAAATGTTTTTTTTTGTTTAGATTTGGCCTCTGGCGTGGAAGCTGCGATGGCTTTGAGCAACCACACCAACAGCAGCTCGGTGCTGCCCAATTTACTCCACATGTCCATGGAACAAAAAAAAGCCCTGAGGTTCAACAACTACAGCAACCCTGCCCTGGAGCTGCAGGAGGAGATCATGGCCTCCTTCTACATCCTCATCATCGTCGGCTTCTTCGGCTTCCTCCTCTTCGTCATGATGCTCAGCAATATTGTTTCCAGCAAGCCTGAGAACTACATGGATTACCTGTACTCGGGGAAGCTGAGCCCAGCCCGGGGCCAGGTGGAGCTGCCAGGAGCTGAGAGCAAGGACAGCAAGGACACCAAGGACAGCAAGGACAGCAAGGACACCAAGGACACCTTCATCATCATCAACAGCTCTGCCTTGCTGGACCTGCAGCAGCAGAGCAGCAAAAACCACCCCAGGAATGAGGGGCTGAGCACGGACTCGGTCCTCAGGGATGTGTGAAAATGTGGGTTTTTTATAAATTTTCCTTCTGTCCAGCCTACCCAGGGATCATTTTCCTTCAGGAAAAGCTGTGCCAGGCTGTGGAAGGCACTGGAGTGAAACCTGTGTTATTGCAGCTCCAGGACTTTGGATGAGAGGCTGGAGGTGAATTCCCTGCTGGGCTGTTCCTGTCGTGTTTTCATGCCTTGGCTCTTGGGAGAAGGGATCACCCTTCTTTACTGTCCCAGCTGGGACAACATGTCCTGGTATTCTTTATTCCCTAATTTTTTTGGGGAGGTCAGAGCTGCCAGTGAGCCCTGGCTGTGACTGTGCCAGCAGGAGCAGCCACTGCAGCCTCTGTGCCCAGCCTCAAATGATGGGAAATTGTGGAGGATCAGTGTCCAGACTCTCCACAAGGAATGAAAGTTATTTCAGGGATCTGGAGGCACGTGCTGGACTTGGACTGGTTTGGTCTGCAGCAGTTTTGGACAGTGGTCGTGCATTTTTCAGCTTTTCCACACTTGGCTGCCCTAAACCAGGAAAATGAGGAGGGACCAGGACATCCCATTCCCAAGGGCTTGGAGACAGGACAATGGGGAATGGCTCCCAGTGCCACAGGGCAGGGCTGGATGGGATTTTGGGCAGGAATTGTTCCCTGGGATGGGGTGGGCAGGGCTGGCACAGGGTGCCCAGAGCAGCTGTGGCTGCCCCTGCATCCCTGGAATGTTCAGTTCCAGGTTGGACATTGGGACAGTGGGAGGTGTCCCTGCCATGGCAGGGGTGGCACTGGGTGGGATGGGATGGGATCAGTGGGATGGGATCAGTGGGATGGGATCAGTGGGATGGGCTTTAAGGCCCCTTCAATCCATCCCATTCCATTCTCCTGATGTCCCCCCCAGAGCCCCTCAGGGCTGACCATTCCCAGCTGGAGCCCTTGGGGATGTGACACCCTGTGCCAACAATCCCAAACAATTCCTTCAGGGTTTAGGGTCAGCCCCCTCCTCATGGAATCCCACAGAGCTGCTGCTGCTGCCCCAGGGTGGCTACAGGAACCAAAGGGGGGGGGGGTTGCAGTTTTGGGGTATTGCAATTTTGGGGTATTGCAATTTTGAGGTGTTGCAGTTTGGGGTGTTGCAGTTTGGGGTGTTGCAGTTTTGGGGTGTCCCAGTTCTGGGATGTCCCAGTTTCGGGGTATCACAGTTTTGGGGTGTCCCAGTTTGGGGTGTCCCAGTTTGGGGTGTCCCAGTTTCGGGGAGTCCCAGTTTCGGGGAGTCCCAGTTTTGGGGTGTCCCAGTTTCGGGGTGTCCCAGTTTCGGGATGTCCCAGTTTCGGGGAGTCCCAGTTTCGGGGAGTCCCAGTTTTGGGGTGTCCCAGTTTTGGAGTGTCACAGTTTTGGGGTGTCACAGTTTTGGGGTGTCACAGTTTCGGGGTGTCCCAGTTTTGGGGTATCACAGTTTCGGGGTGTCCCAGTTTCGGGGTGTCCCAGTTTCGGGGTATCACAGTTTTGGGGTGTCCCAGTTTCGGGGAGTCCCAGTTTCGGGGTGTCCCAGTTTTGGGGTGTCCCAGTTTTGGGGTGTCCCAGTTTTGGGGTGTCTCAGTTTGGGGTATTGCAGTTTGGGGTGTCACAGTTTTGGGATGTCACAGTTTTGGGGTGTCCCAGTTTCGGGGAGTCCCAGTTTCGGGGTGTCACAGTTTCGGGGTGTCCCAGTTTCGGGGTGTCTTCTGCAGGTCCCCACGGGGCTCAGGGGTGCTCAGGCTGTGCCCTGGAATGCAGGGTGGGAGGTGTGGGGAGGGAAATGCTGGCAGGGGGCTCCAGATCGCTGCTCTTGGTCCAAGAATTCATTGGAAAAACTCTGGAATCTGCAAAGCCAAGTGGTTGGGGCAGACACTGTGAGAACCTTGAGGCATTTGGTTCTAGCAGTAAAAATCCTATGAAATCCTATAAAATTGTGAGTCTGAATGTTGGGGTTTCCTCTCAGCTTCCTTTACGTTGCTTTGTGTGTTTGCTCGTTGTTACTGAGTGGAAAAGAATTCCCAACAATTTTACAGGAAGCATTGTTTCCTAATTCTCCTTCCACAGGTTTTTACTGTCTGGAATTTCACATTTTGCTCCTGTGATGTTTTTCTCTCCCTGTTTTCCCTGTATCTTTTCTGCCACGATAAAGTGTTGCTATTATGGGATTTTGTCACTGTTTGGGCCAATCCAACCGTCTGGAATTGATTTATTCCATGTGGAATAAATCAATTTCCACATCCTTAAAGGGAATTTTCAGAGCCTGATCTCCTCAGAACTGTTCCAAGGCTGCTACTTCCAGCTGATATCCAAGCTGAAATCCAAACCACTCTCTTGGCTTTCCACACTTGTCCTTGGAATTCCAGAGTTTCAGCTTTCCAGCAGAGACCTCTCTTTTTTTGGACAGGTGCATTTTCCCAGCCCCTGGCTGCAGCAGAGGCCAATTAGGGATTGGAGTTGGTTTTGGATTCTGTTCCTTTGGTTTCCCTGTGGTGTTGGCTCTGTTGGAGTCAGGATCTGCAATTCCAGCTCCCAGCAGCCACATTCCCATTGCTGCTGGAAAACGGGAGATGTTTAAAGGCAGAAACATTTGCAGCTTCCACTTTTGTTCCTTCTCCCCAATGGGGCTGTTTTCCAGAAGGGGACAGGTGACACCATCCAAAATTGGATCCAATTTCTGCTGTGCCAGCACCAAGAGGAGATTCCAGCCTGATTTCCAGCAGCTCTGAGAATTCCTGCTCTGCACACCCAGCTTCTGTTTTCCCAAGCAACAGAATCGGGATGCAGAGTTGGAGGTGCCTCATTCCCTGCTCAGATCCAGGTTTGGAGGTTCCTCACTCCCTGCTCGGATCCAAGTTTTGGGGTTCCTCATTCCCTGATCAGATCCAGGTTTGGAGGTGCCTCATTTCATGCTCAGATCCAGGTTTTGGAGGTTCCTCATTCCATGCTCAGATCCAGGTTTTGGGGTGCCTCATTCCATGCTCAGATCCAAGTTTTGGGGTGCCTGATTCCATGCTCAGATCCAGGTTTGGAGGTTCCTCATTCCATGCTCAGATCCAGGTTTTGGGGTGCCTCATTCCATGCTCAGATCCAAGTTTTGGGGTGCCTGATTCCATGCTCAGATCCAGGTTTTGGAGGTGCCTCATTCCCTGCTCACATCCAGGTTTTGGAGGTCAGATCCAGGTTTCAGCTTCCATCACCCACTCCAGATTTTGGGCAGGGATTTCACCTCCTGCACCAGCGCCAAGGATGTGCCAGGCTGGAATTGAATTCCACAGGGAAAGGCAACCTGAGCTTGCAAACCCAAATTCCTTGCTGAGGGATGGCAGAGCTGTGCTATTCCCTTGGGAATGAGCCCATTCCTGCTCACCAGCTCCTGCAGGTGGCTGAGGGGGAGCCCTTCCCTCTGCACTGGAGGCTCCACATCCCAAAAAGAAAGAGGAAAATTAAATTCTGATTACTCAGGATGGGATGGCTTTGTCCCCTTCCCAACCACTCTGTCCCAGCCCCTTGGTGCTTTTCTTCCTGGATTTTCCCTCCTCACCCCAGGGAGATGCATCTGTTCCTGCACCATTGATAAAAGCTCCAACTCCTAAAAAAAAATTCCTGATCCTGCAGAGTCCAGGCAAGGAACGTTCAGTATTTCCATCTCCAATAGTGCCTGGGATGAGGAGAGTGTGACAAACTCAGCCTTGGTGAGAATTCCTAATGCTGAACCCCAAATTCCATCAGTTCTCATAAAGTTTAAACCCTGGTTTAGCAGGAAATCACCAACTCTTCTATTGACCCTGTTCTGACAACTATCAGCCTCTTAATTTCATTATTGTCTTAATTTATTTTCTAATAACATTTTCCAAGTCTCCCACTTTTTTTTTTTTTTCTGTTTCCATCCTGAAGCCATCTTTGATTTGGGCAAGTTTTTCTCTCTTGGTTCCAGCAGAGCTAAAATTACCCACTTTTGGAAAGTATTTTTGACACCAGAAATACGACTTTGGTGGGATTTCAGCTCATGCTGAGGAATTCATCAGGCAGCAGGAGGGAAAAGAGATGATTTAAATTGGGGATGTCATTGGTTAGAAAAAGAATCCTAAACTTTGTCACTTTGTGTAAGACTGGGAGACAACCAAATTCCCTGTGGAGAGTTGGTTTTGGAAAAAAAAAAAAAAAAAGCCTACAAAACATTTAATTTAGATAAAAATATTGAATTTCAAAGTTAATTTTAGCTGTAATATAATACAGTAGTAAAAAAGAAATTTTACTGTCGCTGTGTATTTCATTATGTTCTGTATTTCATGATGGTTTTAGTTGGCATTTTAAAATAAAGGATTTTAATGATTTTTTTTTTTTTAGCTTGAATGGTGACTGCGAAGGTAATGACATAATGACCTGAACTGGGTAATTAGGATGTAAGTGATAATTGCCATCCTAATTGCTCCATCAATAGGGAATTTGTTCAGTGTTGAGTGGGAAATTTGGTGCTTGGGTTGGTTTTTATAGGACTGGGAGAGGAGAATCCCCTGCTCAGTGATTTCCTGATCAGACTCAGGAAATCTCCTGAGCTGGAAAAATCCCCCAGGGATCACCCAGTCCCTGCCCTGCCCAGACCCCCCAAAAATCCCAGCCTGGGCACCCCTGGGCTCCCCTGTCCAAACATTCCTGGAGCCCAGGACACTCCTGGATGCTCCCCCAGCTCTTCCCTCTCTGCTTCCCTCCTGTGACCTCTCACAAGCAGGAGGGAGCTGAAAGCAAGGGTGACAAAAGTGACAAAAGTGAGAAAGTGAGAAAAGTGAGAAAAGTGAGAAAAGTGAGAAAGTGAGAAAGTGAGAAAAGTGGCAAAAGTGACAGAATTTTTTTGTGCCTGTCTCCAGAACCATTCTGTGACTGGTTCAGTGCCAGGTTTTGCCCTTTTCTGACCCAGAGATGGGGCAGCTGAGAGGCTTTTAAAAAAACCTTTTATTCCATTTTCAGTCTGATATGAAGGGTGAGACAATACAGATGTTACAGTTCACACCATCACAATCAGAATCCAACTCTTCCCTAATTACATTAGAATCATTTCTTGGCCTATCAGCTTTTTCCATCATGATATAAAATGCCTTAAATCCAATTATAAAATCACCCCTCTGGATTCTATTACAATGCATTTTTCATATTTCTATTTCTCCAAAGTATCTAGTTTTATTTGCAAGGCCATCCTTTGAAATTTTTTTCCAGCTCCATTTCTCTCTCCACAACATCTGTCCTCTCCCATGGCATTTCTGTGTCAGCATTTCTTGTTTGCACCCAGATGTGTGAGCCTTCTGTCAGGTCCTAAAAACTCTCCACAAATCCATTTCCCACAGTGCAGGATGAAATAAAGAAATGAAATCATTAAACAAGGAATTTAAAGCAGGTCAGGGAGGGATCCTGCTCCTCTTCCCAGCCCTGGGAGACACCTCTGGAGTTCACCAAGATCCCAGAGAGGGGCTGGAATCTCCTCCCTGGGAATATTCCAGAACACTCCCATGCCCTGTGCTCTGGGATGATGCTGGAGCAGGGAGGTCACACCAGATGTCCCAGCCTGACCCATCCTGGGATTCTGTGAAACAAATCAGGGAGCAGAGAAAAGGATTTGAACTTCCAGTGGGTGCCAAAAGAATTAGGGGATAATTCCCTCCAGGTTTTTCTTCTCACACTTCACATCCAGCTCTTTAATAGTGGGGTTCATGGAGGAGTTTTTTTTTGGGGGGGACCTCAGGCCATGATCAGGATTTTAAATGTGCTCTTTGCAAAATCAATCATTCCAGCAGGATGATCCCTGCCAGGTTCTGCTCCTGGTATCCTTTATTAAGGATAAAAGCACATATTAAAAGAGAGAATTTGAAATCCAAATATTTTCATTTTAGCTGCATCCCATGACCAGGTGCATCTGTGCTCTGCTTGGATCAGGGACAGATAATTTACACAAAAATGGGCCAAAAATCCAATTTCACCACCCTTGTGACAAATTCCTGGTATGGGGAATCATGAGACCAGGCCTTGGATGTAAATTCCTCAAATTTCAACAAAGAAAGGGCTGGAAAATGAATTCCATAGATCAAGCCTGGCTTTGACTCCAAGGGGGGGGATCTGCTCCTGAGCAGGGAATTGAATAAAGCTGAAGAATTCCAAGTGATTTTCCCACTGCAGGCACATTCAAATCTGGTGAAAATGGGAAATTCCAATTTTCCCCCTGAAATCTGGTGCCAGCTCAGTGGTTGCCAACACCAAACCCTTCACTTCCAGCAGTCTGCAGGGAATTTCTCAGGGCCAGGTAGGAGAAATCTCCCTGAAAGGGAAGTTCCCAACAATTAGTGGTTGGTTCAGCCTTTAAGGCATCAATTCAGTGTCTCAGGATAAAATCTGGCTCCTCATCATGGCAGATTTTCCTTCCCTGTGCCATTAATCAGTGGAATTCTGTGATCTCCCATGCTGAGTGATGCAAAGGGGAATTTTTTTAACAGTTTTTCCAAGTTTATTGAATATTTTCTTCTTTTTTTTTTTTTTTTTTTTTTTTTTGGAAGGGGCTCCCGATTTACATTGAGGTCCTCATCCCTTTGTTTCTTGTGGATTTCTGAGAGAATCAAGACCATAAAGACATAAAAGACAGAAAATAAAATTCACTAAAGAGACAAACCTGTGTTTTCCCTGTGTGTGGAAATTCTCCAGCCCATTCCCAGCTCCATTCCCTGCCCTGGTCACGCTCCAGCCCCTCAATGTCCTCTGCAAAGTGAGAATTCCAGACTCTTCCATGGATTTGATGGTTGATTTTCCTTGGAAACAACGTCCAATGGAAATGCAGAAGGATAAAAAGGAAAGGAAAGGAAAGGAAAGGAAAGGAAAGGAAAGGAAAGGAAAGGAAAGGAAAGGAAAGGAAAGGAAAGGAAAGGAAAGGAAAGGAAAGGAAAGGAAAGGAAAGGAAAGGAAAGGAAAGGAAAGGAAAGGAAAGGAAAGGCAGAAGGATAAACATGGATAACAATCCCTTGGGAGTGCTGGCCCTCCATCACCTGCACAACGTGGGGGGATGAGCGATTTTGGGAAGTTTCTTTCATTGCCAGGGACTCAGTGGGAATTTTCCTGATTCTCTGGGAGAGACTCAGAATCCATGAGTCCAACCTGCCCTGGAGAGGAGCTCGATTGCTAATTAACAACGTGATTAGTGCCAGCCTCTGAATGGTGACAGAAGAGCACAAGGTCCCCCCCCCCGCCCCCCCCGAGCCCCTTTCCCATTGCTGCTGCTCCTCCCAGGCTGTGCTGATGGTTTGGGATTGCTGTGAAATGACAGCGAGGAAAGGAATTGTGTGGTGCCTCTGTCCCGCAGGCACAGGCAGGGATTGCACAGCCCTGGGCTGTTGTTGGGACACAGCTCTGTCCCTCTGCCCTGCCCTGGTGACACTGCTGGGGACAAGGAGCAGCTCCAGTCACACCAGCACAAATCCCAGCCCTCCGTTTTCATGTCTGGGTTCACAGGAAGGAGAACAAACCCTGACCCGAAGGGCTCTGAGTCCAGGCCCTGCTGCCTCCCTGGCATTTGGTTCTGGGCAGTTTTTCCAGCCTTGTGACACAGCAGAGTCCCTGGGACCAGGAATGGGATCAGAGGGAATCATGGAATGGTTTGGGTGGGAAGGACCCTAAAACTCATCTTGTTCCATCCCCCTCCCACTGTCCCAGGCTGCTCCAAGCCCCAATATCCAGGGATCCAGGGGCAGCCACAGCAAATCCGGGAATTCCATCCCAGCCCAGGGAACAATTTCTAATTCCCAAAATCCCATCAAATCCTGCTTTGAAGCCATTCCCTGTGTGCTGTCCCTCCATGCCTTGTCCCCATTCCCTCCCCAGCTCTCCTGGAGCCCCTTTAAGTCCTGGAAAGGCTCTAAAATTTCCCCAGAACTTTCTCTCCTCCAGGCTGGACAACTCCAATCCCCTGTTTCCCATCCATTTAGCACCAAGGAGTTTCCCAAGGAAGCAATTTGTTTCACAGGAATTGTCCTTCCTGGTTTGTATTTTTTGGGAAGTCCAGTGGGAAGCCCCCATGAAGGATTTTATGGGAACCAGAATTTGGAAAGAGGAAGTTTTTGCTGCCAGTTTCCTAAAAAAAAAGGGAAAAAGAGAACAATCTCCTTTTCCTGGTAAAAGCTGGGAAAGAAAAAAGAAAGAAAGAAAAAATCCTTTCCCATTTCCCTCTGGGACGTTGAGGCCTGGCAAAACTTTTCTCCCTAATCCCTTTTAACAAGCACGGAAAGCTGTGGGCAGGAAAAAAGAGCTGAGGCTGAAATCCAAGGAACTTTTTGGGATTTTACAGAAACCCCTCCAGGACGAGCTCCTTGCCTTTCCTGCACTCCCCCTTTTGCTGCTGTGTAGGATAATTACAGCCCACGTTTTCCACAAAACCCTGTAACCCTTCGTGGGGATGAAAAATATTGTGGCTCATGCAGCTGTGACTCAAGTGGTAATTTGGGATGACAAGCAATTCCTTGAACATCTGACTCAAGCTAATGGGAGGATGTTTCCCAACAGCAGCACCTTAGTCAAGAGCCTTTGAAACAACATCCCAGCTCCTCAGCAGGGTTTGAAATCCCAATTATTTTATTATTTTATTGCCTTTGCCAGCAGGAGCTTTTGGAGGGAGGGCTCAGGGCACTTGAGCATTGCAGGAGAGCAAAGCCAAGCTCTGGTCCCACTCAGGAATCTGTGTGTGTGAAAAATAATTAAAGGACAAGAGGCAGAGTCAGATGCAAATGTTGGGGGAGAAGCTGTCAAAGATGTCCCTCTGCTCGAGCTGGAATGCAAATCATTTAAATTTCCATCATATCTCATTGACTAATGACTCCTAAGTGCTTTTCCAAGCCTCATCTTCATGGAAAAAAAAAAAAAAAATCCCACAAACATTTATTTTCCCTCCAGCTCTTGGAGCACGTCTGTAATGGGTGACCCAACACATTTTTAGATGGGAACATTCTTCCTCATTTTCAAGTCCTCACTCCTGACAGCTTTTTCTGCAAAAAGCACTCGGGGCCATAATTTAGGGGTGATTATGATTGGATGATCCTGGAGGATTTGGGATTTTGGGATAAAAGCTTTTCTGAGTGAGCAGGCAAAGTGGAGCCCAGTGAGGAGTAGGAGAAGGGTGGCCAGGAATGGAAAGGCAGGAGACATCACTGAAAGCTCTGTCCCTGTGAACTAAAAATTCCTTGGAATTTCTTGCTGCAGGGCCCAGGGACAGGAGGAGGAAGAGGGAACACACTGAGGATTGTCTGTGTGAGAAAAGCAGAAGGACAGAGCTGGTTTAGAGCCCAGACACAAAGCCCAGATTCATTTCTTTGACTCAAACCCCACTGTCAGGAGCTGCCATTTGTTGTTGCTTGGCTCTGAGCCTCCCCACATCCACCAGGAGCACCAGGCTGGGAAATGAGCCCGAGTTTAGGCCAGGGAAATGAGTCAGAGCAGATAAAAAAGAGCTGGAGGACTGTGAAAGAGCCAGGCCATTGGAAGCTGAGGCATTGGGGAGCCAAGCCAAGCAGCAGGAGGAAGTCCAGGGAGAAGAAAAAAAAAAAAAAACCAAACAAAAAAAGGATAATCAAAAAGGAGAGTCACCCATCTGGGTTCCATGGGATCAACAGGAAGCAGCCACATCCATCTTCCATGTGACAGCCACATGCCAGCCTTGGGCCAGCCTGGAACATTTCCAGGGACACATGGAAACTTCCAGGAGCTCCCTCTGATCCAGCTGGAAATCCACATGGATAAAAAAACCTCATCACTCATTTGTGCCCAAACAAACTTTGCCTCTGCAGGAGCACACAAAGAATCCATTACCGTGGGATAATTTGTGGCAGCTGCCAGGAATTGCTGTTTTCAGCTGGGATTATCCCAAAGTGGGAGCCAGGCAAGGTCCAGCTGAGCCCACTCTGGAATTGTTCCAGCAGCAAAGATAAAACAGCTCCAAAACCAAACTGGAGAGTGACTTGGGTTGTGCCATCTCCCAATCCCTGGTCACTCACAGCCAAAAAATGACCTTTGGATCGAATCCAGGGGGGAAACATCAGCCCAGGTTTTGGGAATTTCACCTGAGCTGTCCCCACATGCTCACGGGTTGGACATTGGGGTGTTTCCCATGTGGAGCTGCAGTGTAAGATCCAAAGCTCTTGGGGAGGGTCCAAAGGATGGGGAAGGGTCTGGAGAGGCCACAAGGAGCAGCTGAGGGACCTTGGAATGTTCAGCTGGAGGAGCCTGAGGGAAACCCGACAGGGGCTGCAGCTCATCCCAAGAGCTGTGACAGGGACAGCAGCCAGGGAGAGGCTGGAGCTGTGCCAGGAGGGATTTAGGATGGATTTTAGGACAAAGCTCTTCCCCCAGAGGGTGCTGGCACTGCCCAGGCTCCCCAGGGAATGGGCACAGAGCTCCAGGAGCTGCCAGGGATGCCCAGGCTGGGATTTTGGGGGGGGTCTGGGCAGGGCAGGGTGGGACTGGGTGATCCCTGGGGGTTTATTCCCACTCAGGATATTCCAACTCCCTCATGTGAGGTCTATCAGCTCCCCATTAGCCTTGAAGGCTGATAATAATAGTTATTAACTAATTAACTATGTCATACGTGCTGTAATTAGAGGATGCAACAAGTCACTGCATCCTTGGAATCAATCCTGCCAAGACTGGAGCTGGGATCCCAGGGAATTAGGAAAGATTGGCCCCAACACAGAACACGTGCAGAGCAGGAAAAAGCAGGAGGAATTGCTGATTCCCAAGAGGAAAAGCAGGGAAGGAAAAGCTGGAATCACTGAGACCCCCGGGATGCTGCTCAGGGAGTTCTGCCTCCCTCCAGCCCCAGCCTGGGGTTGATTCTGGCACAAATCTCAGATTAAAAGCTTTCATTGGTGCTAAAATTAAGCTGAGCTCATCTTAGCTAAAGTCTAATGGCAGAACTGTTCTGTTGAAGGTTCATTTTTCATTTGAAGGGCCTCAGAGCCCTGAGCTTTCTATTCCAGCAGCCACCTGAGAGACCTCAGAACCTGGGAGAATTTCATTTGTTTCCCTTAAAATCCCAACAGCTCCTCTCCTGATCTCTCCACAAGGATTGCAGCTTTGGTTTAAACCCACAAAGCTTTCATGTGAACAAAAGGAACCCTAGAGGTGCAAACAGTGGAAATCTAGAAACCAGTTTTTAACTTGAAACCTTTTATTTTATGCCTTTAACCCTTGGCACTGGTGAGAATGACAATTATCAGAAATCCAGACCTGTGCATGGGAGGTACAGCCTGAATTCTGCTTTAGAAAAAAAAGGAATTTTATGGAATAGGGGAGAAGGAGAGATCCCGTGTTCTGCAGGCACCACAGTGACCTGGCTCATTTTTCAGGATGGGAATATTCCCAAGAGGTTCCTGTGTAGCTCCTCTGGTGTTGAAGCTGTTGGTGTGGCCCTTGGGGACAGGATTTGGGGTGATGGTGGCACTGGATGATCCTGAAGGGTTCTTCCCATTTTGATGTTTCTGGGGTACACCAAGCACCCCAAAGCTCTTTATCCCTGCTGCCTCCTCTTCCTCAGAAATTAAACTGAATTGAATCCTCTTTTAAATCTATTTTTAACCATAAAACCTTTCTGTGTCCAAGAAGTGGCTGGAGCTGGCACAGCTGGGACTCCATGGGCTGGGAGGGCTTTTCCAGCCTCTGGGATTTTGGAATTCTGGGATTCTTACAAAATTCGAGGTGCCCAGCTGGTTCCTGAAGGAGAAACCGCAGCAAAGCTGAGCTGTTGTCTCCCCCCAGTGTCGGCAGAATTTTCCTGTTCCAGTTGTGGCACACGGCATTGATTCCCAAAGGTAAAATCAACTGGAAGCTGGGAGAGCACAGCCCAAAGTCCCCATGGAACAGCAGGGAACAGGCACTGCCTCAGTTTGGGAAAGGATAGGACTGGATAAAACTTATTCTCATCCTGGAAATTATTGGATATTTCCCATCCCTAACTCTGGAGATATCCGAGCTTTAAAACTCTGCTGAAATTTAGCAGGAGGAAGGCAGGGAAAGATGGGATATTGGGAGAAAATTCCTGGCTGGGATGGAATTCCCAGATTTGCTGTGGTTGCCCCTGGATCCCTGGAATTTTCAGTTCCAGGTTGGACATTGGGGACAGTGGGAGGTGTCCCTGCCATGGCAGGGGTGGCTCTGGGTAATCCTTAAAATCCCTTCCACCCCAAACCACTCTGGGATTCTAAAAATCAGGCTGGACCAGATTTGAAATCTTTTACCTGCAAAGATTTTCCTGATTTAGCTGCAGAGGCAGAAATGTGATAATTTGAAATATTTTTGAGGGGACTCCTTGCAGCTCTTTTCCCTATATTTAGGGAAAAAAAAAAAAAAAAAAAAAAAAAAAAGAGCATTAATTCCCTTTTTGCACATCTTTGGCAGGGATGATTTGAAGCCAGTCTTGATTGCTGGGGGTGCTGAACTTTGGTGGTAAATTGAGTTGAAAAGGGAGATTTTGTCCCTTTGGTTCTGCTCACAGAACAGTAGTTAAAACGCTAAAAACAATTCCTCATCATCGTTATTTATTTATTTTTTTTTTCCTAGAAAAATCTACTCTGGAGAGCCTAAAACCTCCAGATTTGGGCTAATATTCAAAAATAACTGCACAAAGCCAAGCCATTGGTGTCACCACAGCTGACAATTCCCTGGGGAGCTTTGGAGGGGGTGGCTCCACCAGAATTCCTGAGTTTTTCCCTCAGGGAAGGTGGGCACCAGGCTCTCCTCACTGACACCACAGGGACTGAATTCAATTCCCCCCCAGTTCACCTTGGCATGCACAGGTGAGTGCTGGGAACAGAAAAGAACTGCTGGATTCCCTGGAATCTGGGAATTCCTGAGGCTGCTGGAGCAGGATATTTCTCTAGGATACAGCAGGAAATTTCTCTGTGCTCAGAATGGCTTTCTGCACTGCTTTTGTTCTCTCCAGTGTCCAAAGAGAGAGAGCAGGAAAATGAGATTTTAACATTC
Organism: Sturnus vulgaris; assembly: GCF_052056855.1. Lineage (NCBI taxonomy): Eukaryota > Metazoa > Chordata > Aves > Passeriformes > Sturnidae > Sturnus > Sturnus vulgaris. The sequence continues at coordinate 118,103,651 of NC_142244.1, read as the reverse complement.
CTACAGCTCCAGGGAGTGATTCCAGCAGAGCCAGAGCTCCCTGAGCATCCCCTGTGCTCCCCACTCAGGTGAGGGCTGGGGTCCAGGGCTCCTCCAAGGGCTCTCCAGCCTTCTCTTCCCTCCTCTCCCCACTCCACTGGCAAATTTCTGCTTCTCCTTAACTCCCACAAAGGTCTAGGAAGTGCTTTGGGATGGAAAGGGGAATGTGAAGGCAAAGGTACCTGAGCCTTTATTCTGTATTTGTGTATTTCTGTTGATTAACCTAAATCTGCTCTGGAGCCAGGCTGGGAGAGCTGGGAATGTTCCAGTCTGGAGAAGGAAAAGCTGCAGGGAGAGCTCAGAGCCCCTGGCAGGGCCTGAAGGGGCTCCAGGAGAGCTGGAGAGGGACTGGGGACAAGGATGGAGGGACAGCACACAGGGAATGGCTTCCAAGCAGGATTTGATGGGATTTTGGGAATTAGGAATTGTTCCCTGGGATGGGATGGAATTCAGTTCCAGGTTGGACACTGGGACAGTGGGAGGTGTCCCTGCCATGGCAGGGCTGGCACTGGATGATTTTAATTTTCTTCCCAACCTAAACCATCCCAGGATTCCATGCCCAAATTCTCCTCCAGAATTTGGTGCCTCTGCACAGGCAGGAAAAGCTGAGCCCCCAGGCTGAGCAGAAAATGGAACCAAAGAGAATTCTTGGGATAAATCTCCTTCCTTGAGGTGACACCGTGATTTCCATGGATCCAAGGAAGTCCTGGCTGCACAAAGTGCCTGGAAAATCTCCTCTCCCACAGCCTGACCCTTGCAGGAAGCAGCTGCAGAAGCTGCCCTGAGCCCTCTCCACTTCTTTCTGCCTCTCCACGAATTTTGGATCCTCTCAGGATGGATCCAGAACATTTTTCTCCTCAATTTTTCCCTCCTGACTGTTTTCCTTTTCCATCCCAGCCACCTCCTTGCAGCTGATCTTTTTCCCAAGTGCCTCCCCTGCAGCTCCAATCCTTTGAGGAAACATCAGCCAAGTTGATTTTTTTTAACAAAAGCTTTTATTTTATTACATAAATAGAGGGGCTCAGGTGCTTTGCTGTACATACAAAAACGGAGATCATTTAAGTGTCACTCCTCTGAGGTGACACATCCTTCTTTTGCAGGAAGGTTTCATCCTCCTGGGAAATGAACCCAAATGTCAGGAACCTGCAGGGTGGGGACAGAGAGCAGTGAGAACAGCAGGGAGAGCACAGGGACACCTTTGGAGCTGCTCCCAATTCCATGGGGGAATTCCTCCCTCTCCATCCCAGGGACTCTGCTGGGCAGCTCTGGGGATTGGGAAGGGAATTTCTGTGAGATCAGAGAGGTTTTAACATCACTCCTTCACCTGCTGGCCACTGAGGTTTGGTTGCAGAAATCCCTGGTGCTGTGAAGGTTTTGCCAAGCAGAATTCCCTGGGATAAACTGCACAGAATTCCAGAATTCCAGATTGGTTTAGAGGGATCTTAAAGCTCATCCCATCCTTAGGCAGGGACACCTTCCACTATCCCAGCTTGCTCCAAGTTTTGCCCAACCTTTTCTTTTCCAGGGAAGTGGCCAAAATCTACCCCAAAGCCAAGTCCTAAATCTGCTGGAAACAGGAGACTGAAAAACCCTTTTGGTTTTGTTGTTTTTTTTTTTTTCCCTGTGTAAATAGAAAAAACTTTGTTCCCATGGTTATTCCCAGGGCCTCATTTCTAGGCACAATTCCAAATCTTTGGGAATAAAGGGACTAAAAAAAAAAGGGTGGAAATAAAATCTAGGAAAGATTTTAAGAACTGAAAAGTGTCTTTAGATAGGAGGGGATGACCTCAGAAAGGGAAATAAGATTTTATTTCAATAAAGAGCAACATGACATCAAACTCCCACTGAGCTTCCAAAGGGCAGGCAGGAATAGAATTCCCAATTTGCTGCAGAACAGGGAGAAGTGAAGAAAATTGCTCCAAAAATGACAAGCAAGGCAGGGAATAGAATCCAAGCACCAGGCAGGACTCATTCTGCTCATGGATTTGATCCAAGAAAGCAGAGATTGCTTCAACTTCGGAAAGAGAGGGGAGGAATTCAGGAATTTCAAAATGAAAACCCCAAATTTAGGGAATTTAGTGAAGTTCATTTTGCTCTTTCAAGCAGAAAAACGTGCATTTTTCTCAGGGAATTCTACATGGTGGATGTTCCATGGCATAACCTGTCCCTTTGGGAATTCCAGGTGTGGAATTTGCCCTTTCCAATAATAATTGGAAAATTTCACTCATCTGGAAAGGTTGGTTCTTTTCTTTCTTTTATTTTGTGACTTAATTCCCAGAGTTCTGATTGTAGCATCCTGCCTGGCTGCTCCCCTGCACTTATTCCTAATTTATCCCCCTCTTTGTACATCAGGCATCAAAAAATCCACGGAGATAAAAACCACACAGGGAATATCGTGCTAAAATATCCTTCCACAAAGAATGAGTGAGCAAATCCCCTGAAACATCCCAAATATTCCACAAGCTCAGGCCTAGAGTGCACATTCCAAATCAATCCCACTCAAAGCTCAGGAATTGGGATCAATTCCATACCTGAGGGATTCTTCACTCATCCTTTTTCTCTGCTTCTGCTTTCAGCTTCTCCTCACGTTCCCTCTTCAGTTTCTCCTCAATTTTCTTGCTCTGGTACATTTTGACTCCAGCAAAGGCCAAGCAAAGGATCAATGTTTTAGCTGCCAAAATGTACATCAGCAGTGGGAAGTTTTCCAGAGCCTGGAATGCCAAAGAATCCATTTAGGCACATCTGGAACACTTGGACAATTAAAAATGAATTTATAGGGATGTTCTGCACCTTCTATTCCAATAGTAACACTCCTCTCTCTCTCTATGGTTTGTGTTTCTGTGGGAAATTAAACCAAGCAGAGCAACAAGGCCAAAGAAAAATCCCCTTCCCTCAAGTCCTGGATTCCTTCTGCTCATTTTCCAGCAATATTTGGAGCTGAAAAAAGGGAAGAACTGAGTATTTTAGGGAGATTGGGAAAGTGGAAATGCTGCTGAAGGATTCTCACAAGTGATGGATCCCTGGGGATCAGCTCTCAGATGGGATCCCCAAAAACACTCCAGGAAATTTTAATTCACAGCAACTTTGCCATGAACCTGCTCAGATATAGAAGGTGTAGATAAATGCCTTTAAACTGGGAGAAAAGTAAAAAAAAAAAAAAACCCACAGCTTCCAAGGATTGTTGTAGCAGTTCTGAATGCCTGGAATTGCACAAAGTGTTTCAATGCTATAAAAACATGAACTTGGGAGAGGAAAATTCAATGGGAATGGGTGCTGGGCACTGAGCAGAGCTCCCCAGGGCTGGGATTGTTGGGGGGGGTCTGTGCAGGGCAGGGGTGGGACTGGGTGATCCCTGGGGGTCCCTTCCCATCAGGATATTCCATAGTTCTGAGGTAACTCTGGGGATTTGGAATTCATCTTGCTCCCTTCAGGATCTCCCAAAGCTGTCAGGACACATCAAAGGATGAATTTAAGCCAAGCCTTGTGTCCATAGAGCAGCAGGGAGTTTGGAGAAACAACACCAGGCTCTGTCAATCTCCCCACAATCACAGCAGCAACAGCTCTGAATCCACAGCTCTGCACCAGCTGAGGGGGAAAGTTGGATTTAATGTGTTCAAATTGTTAATTACAGAGTCATGGAATGCTTTGGGATGGAAGGGAATTCAAAGCTCATCCAATTCCACAGGCAGGGACAAATCCCACTGTCCCAATGTCCAACCTGGAACTGAACATTCCAGGGATCCAGGGGCAGCCACAGGGAATTCCATCCCAGGGAACAATTCCTAATTCCCAAAATCCCATCAAATCCTACTCCGAAGCCATTCCCTGGGTGCTGTCCCTGCATTCCCTGGGTGCTGTCCCTCCATTCCCTGGGTGCTGTCCCTCCATCCCTTGGCAATTGTCTCTCTCCATGGTTCCTGCAGCTCCTTCAGGCCCTGCAAGGCCACCCTGAGCTCAGCCCAAAGCTTCTCCTCTCCAGGCTGAACAATCCCAGCTGTGCCAGCCTTTCCTCCCAGCAGAGCTGCTCCATCCCTCTGCTCATCCTGCTGCCTCCCTGGCTGCCATGCAGGAGGTTCCTCCTCCTGTGGTGCCTGTCACAAAACCCTGCAGAGATTTCATGACCCCAAAACCCCCAAAAATACAGTGGAGAAATTCCCCTCCAGTAAGAAAAGCAGCTGAGGGAAAAAGCAGCCAGAGAAAAATCTGGAAAGGGGAAAAGCAGGAGGAGCAGGGATGAGCAGAGCTCTGGTGAACTCAGGTTTAACTTGTGAGGCCCCAACAGCAAATCCTGGGGCAAGCACATCTGGCAAGGAAGGAAACAACAAATCCTCTGTCCCTGAGAGTGAGGGGGTTAAAAAAGGAATCATCAGAACCCACCCAGAACATCCCACATGGAAAGAGCAGCAATCCCTGCTTTGGGAATGAGCACCAGCCTCACCTTCCAGTTAAAGGCCACCATCTTCAGCTGGGGGGTGCCCCAGGACTGGGGGGGTCACACTCCTGGAGACAAAGGGCAGGGCAGGAACATCTTGGAGAAATGGAAAATAAAGCAGAATGAACTCTTGGAGAAAGAGAAAAATAAAGCAGAAAAAACTCGAAAATAAAGAAGAATGAACTCTTGGAGAAAGAGAAAAATAAAGCAGAATGAGCTCTTGGAGAAATAAAAAATAAAGAAGAATGAAATAGAAAATAAAGAAGAATGAACTCTTGGAGAAATAGAAATTCAAAGAGAATTAGGCAAGCTGCTAATTAGCCCACCCTGGCCCTCTGAGGGGCTCATCCCCAGCAATCCCCAGTGACCTCCAGGGCCTTTTGGGGCTGAGTGACAGGAGCAGGACAGGGTTTGACAGGCCCAGAGCAGGTGCTGGGGCTGGAATTCCACATCCTGCCAGCTGCTCCATGGAAAACATGGAAAACAGAGCTGCCTTTGGAAGCTGGAGCTGTGTGTGCTCCCCCTGCCTGCCTGAGCTGGGACCTGAGGGACCCCACAGGAGCTCCCTTGGGGGGTTCTTTGAGGGTTTCTAAGCCCCCCTGCTCTGTTTGGAGCCTTGAACATCTAATTAATCCTCTAATTGAGCAATCCTCTGTGATTGATTAATGTCATTCTCCATACTAACTGTTTATAAATGTAGAAGTTAGCAAAGCCAGCACTCCCTGGAGCCCTGAGTGCTCACCAACCATTCCAGAGCTCAATTCCTGGCAGGAAAAGTCTGCTGGAGGTTGCAGCACACACAGCACTGCCCTGAGCTCTCTGCTCCACCTCTTCAGCTGCTGGAATCCAATTTAACCCCTGGAGGTCTTTCCTGCCCGTGGAACAAGAGTGGAAAAGCAGGAGGGAACACTCCAGCACTGTGAAAAGCTGGGCTGAAGAAATGAGCACCACGCCAGGGAGCTGCTGCTGAGCTTCCTGCAGAAATTCAATGTTGTGGCAGCTCCTGTCCTGCTCAGTTCCTGGGTAAATGTTCTCATTTCTCCAGCCAGAGCATCCTTGCCTCTCCTCTTCCCTCTTACCCTGCTGAGATTCCTCTGGAAACATTCCCACTCCTCCAGAGATCTCTGTGACCAAGATCCAATTGTACCAAAGTCCTGGAGTGGCAGCCAGCACCAAATTCCTGCTCATCAGCCACTATTTCTGTGCTGGTGCTGATTGTGTCACTATTTCTGTGCTGGTGCTGATTGTGCAGCTCCTTATTCTGCTGAGAAAATGGCAGGGTGCTCATGAACTGAATCAGTGTTGTTACACCTCCAAAAAAATGTATTTTCACTTCATGGAATCATGGGATGGTCTGGGTTGGAAGGACCTTGGAAATCATCCCCTGCCATGGCAGGGACACCTCCCACTGTCCCGATGTCCAAGCTGGCCTTGGGATCCAGGGGCAGCCACAGCTGCTCTGGGAATTCCATCCCAGCCCCTCCCAGGAAACAATTCCTGCCCCAAATCCCATCCAGCCCTGCCCTCTGGCAGCTTCAGGCCATTCCCTGTGTCCTGTCCCTCCAGCCCTTGTCCAAAATCTCTTTCCATGTTTCTTATCATCCCAAAATGTTTCCCAGAGCTGACACCTGTGATGTTCTGTCCCCTCAGTGTCCTGTGCAGGTGGAATTGAGTGGGAATGTCACTGCTCCATCCAGGCTCTATTCCCACATCCCACCAGGCTCCAGTGGCCAAGACCTTCTCCCCATCTCTCATCTCTTGGCTTTTCCCTTTTCCTGATCCCTTAGGATTGAAAAAAAACAGGTGAAGCTGCAGCACAGGGCAGGGAGAACAAAGCAGGAAGAGGGAAAGTGGGAAAAGGGGAGGATTTTACCCAGAGCAGCTGTGGCTGCCCCTGGATCCCTGGCAGTGCCCAAGGCCAGCTTGGACATTGGGACAGTGGGAGGTGTCCCTGCTCATGGAGGCTGGATGGGCTTTGAAACCCCTTCCAATTCAAACCATTCCAGGATTCTAGGATTCCCTTCACGTTTAAAAAAAAAAAAAACATTTATGAGCACTGAGGTCATCAGTGCAAGAGCAAAAAGCTCCAAGGCTGCTTTTTCGAGGTTGAGATATCTTAAAAGCCCACAGGCAAATAATCAGCTGGAATTGTGTGTTTGCCTTTCCCGAGGAGATAAGGCACAGATAGGAGCCAGGAACACATCCACAGGCAGGCATTGTTCATTGCCCAGGAAAATGCAGGCAAACACAGGGCCTGGGCCCCACACAAGGGCACTGCTCACTCCCCTCACCTGCAAGGAGCTCTCCAGCCACGTGAGGAGGGACAGGAGCACCAGGCTCTGCCAAGATGCTCCACAAGCTGGGATAAAATGGCACCAGGCTCACATGGATTCCCTGGGATTGTAGCTGCCAGGCTCTACCTGGTCACTGCCAAGTCTCCTCTGGAGTTTTATTTCTTAACAAATAAAGGGAGGTGGCTGCTCTGGTCATGAGCAGAGCCATCCCACTGTGGCTGTCCCAGCCCTGGAAGTGTCCTAGGCCAGGCTGGACAGGGCTTGGAGCAGCCTGGGACAGTGGGAGGTGTCCCTGTCCCTGTCCTTGGTGATGCCTTAAGTTTTAGCTTTCACGTTTTTCAGATTCTGCACTGCATTAGTGTTTAACTCTGAACTCCACACAAAGTGTTCCAAGTTCTCCTCCCAGCTCAGGCACACAGAACAATCCTTTTCCAGCCCCACAACCAAGGAGATGCAGCTTCAGCCACAAAAAGTGCAAACAGGGAACTGAGGAGAGACTCTGGGTGGATGGGACTGCAGAACCTGGAGCTGGGATTGGACAGGGAACCCCAAGGTGGAAATGGACCCAAACTGATCAAAGTGTGAGAGTCCACTTTCATAAATCCAAAACTTATAAAAGTGTGAGAACTCCTGACTCAGGGTCCATCCTGGGTGTAGCCACAGCCAGGCTCTTGTACTGTTCAAGGTGAATCCTTTGAAAGCTTTTTAATAAATCCCTGCTTTATTAATATTTTAACTCTGTCCAGCCTCTGTTCCAGGCCAGCCTCTGCAGGCCTCAGTTCACTCTGGAGAGGAGAAGCAGGGGTGGCTCTGGATGGGTTTTAAGGTCCCTCCCAGCCCAAACCATTCTGGGATTTTGGGATTCTGGGCTGTGTGTGCAGCCTTGTCCCAGGGAATTCTGTCTGGTGAAGCTGATCAGATTCCTGCAGATGGGAAAGAGGAGAAGATCTGTCCAGGTCCCACCTCAGGGCTGTGCCAGCAATTCCCAGTGAACCCCAAATCCTCTGGGATCCTCAGTGTGCACGGCAGGCACAGAGGTCACAGCTCGTTCCAGAGGGTCGTGTCCCTCAGGGAGGGCTGCACCACATCCCAGAGCTTGGCATCAACCCCAAATCCAGCCCCAGCATCTCTGCCCAGCCCTGCCTTGTGCAACACAGCCCCACAGCCGGGCCCCAGGCACGTGGGAGGCCTGTGGTGGAGCAGGGAATGGAATCCCAGCCCTGGATTGCAGCTCCAGCCCTCCACAGCAACCACAGCCCAGCCCAGGCTCTCAGGGCATTGTCTGCAGAGCAAGGACAGCCCCGAGGCACCACAGAACATCCACAGAACATCCACAGAACATCCAAACCCTCTGGAGGTGTCCTGGCTGCACATCTCACCCTCCCTGCCAATTCCCACAAAATGGGGCTGGAGATATTCCTTTGGGATTGCTGAACAACTGCAGCCATGAGGCCTTGGAAAGAAAGCACTGAGCTGCTGAATTATCTGGGTGCATTTAAATGGGATATTTCTGAGCCAGAAAAGGGGGGTCACTCACCAAGGCCAGGCTGGATTGGACTCTGAGCAAACTGGAAGGTGACCCTGCTCATGGCAGGGCTTGGGATGAAATGTTCTTTAAGGTCCTTTCCAGCCCAAACCTGATTCTGATTCTGATTTTGGATCAACTCAAGGTTCCAACATCAAAACAATTAAAAAAACCATCAAGATCTTCATACCTGATGAAGCAGAAATTAAAATACGAGTGATTCCTCTGGCAGCTTCTCACATACTTCAAACTCTGGAAAACAGGAACAGAGCAGGTGGGATGTTTTATTCACATTGGTTGGATTAAAATCAAACCAAACCCAGAAATGCCAGGGGCACATCAGACTGTTCCACCATGGCATCACCAGGGATCACAAAGATGATCCCAAGGCTGCAGCCCCTCTGCTCTAGAAACAGACTGGGAGAACTGGGATTGTCCACCCTGGAGAAGGGACAATTCCAGGGAAACCTTAGAGCCCCTTCCAGGGCTTATAAAAAGGAGTGAGAGGGATTTGTTATATGGGCAGAGAGTGCCAGGACAAGGGGCAATGGTTTTAAACTGCCACAGGGCAGGGCTGGATGGGACTTTGGGAATTAGGAATTGTTCCCTGGCAGGGTGGGCAGGGCTGGCACAGGGTGCCCAGAGCAGCTGTGGCTGCCCCTGGATCCCTGGAATGTTCAGTTCCAGGTTGGACATGGGGACAGTGGGAGGTGTCCCTGCCATGGCAGGGGTGGCTCTGGGTGGGATTTGGGGTCCCTCCCAACCCAAACCATTCCAGGATTCTGGGATCTTTTAGGATTCAACGTTATTTTGTTTTAACCAGAGCTTGGGGGAATTTAATCTCTTGATTTTTAAGGTGCAAAAGTGAACATGGAGCTGTTTGCTTGACCCAAATAGAGCCAGAACAGATCTTGAAAATAAAATCTTCAGCCCTTTAGGAGGATGGAGGAGCTCTGCTGGGAGGAAAGGAGGGACAGGAACAGGGAATGGAGGGACAGGACACAGGGAATGGCTCCCATGCCAGAGGGCAGGGCTGGATGGGATTTTGGGCAGGAATTGTTCCCTGGGATGGGGTGGGTAGACCCTGGCACAGGGTGCCCAGAGCAGCTGTGGCTGCCCCTGGATCCCAGCCCAGCTCTGTCCTGGGCTGGAGAACAAGGAAGGGACTGGGGAACAAGGAGGGAGCGTGGAAAGCAAGAAAAGCTGAGGGTGGAGAGCAAGGAAGGGGGGCTGAAAAGAAAGGAGGGGGTACTGGAGAACAAGAAATGGGTACTGGAGAGTACGGGGGGGATGTCTTGAGGATAAGGGGAGGAGAACAAGAATGTGGGGCCTGAAGAGGAAGGAGGGCAATGGAGAACTAGGGAGGGGGGCTGGTGAACAAGGAGGGAGAGGTAGAAATCAAATAAGGGGGATGGAGAGCAAGGAAGAGGCTGGAGAACAACAGTGGGGGAATGGAGAGCAAAGAGGGGGGGCTGGAGGTGAAGGAGAGCGGGGTGAGGAACAATCAAGTGTGGTAATTGATAAAAGATTGGTGTTAATCACAAAAGCATTGGGGTTTGTATAAACCAGAATACTAAGCTCTGAAGTGAAGCATGGACACTAAATAAAGGAAATTATATGATTAAATCATTCTGTTTAAAATCACCTTGTTATGTTATGTTTTCCAAATAAGTTGCATCTACTACCAGCTTGCAAAATCAGACTTCCTGATAGCCCAAAATCAGAACTTCCCAATAGCCCTTCCTGCCTCTGTCTGATCAATGCTGTCCATCTTAAAGACCAGACTTCCAGAATTTCACTGGTGGTTATCTACAAAGACCAGATGGTTATCTGTGAAACTATCGCCAGAGATTTTGCAAATTGGGATAAAGATGTTTATTCAACCACCACTGCTTACCTGGCAAAATTGGAACAGCTAAAAAACCAAAAATTATTGATTACAAGAAACCACGGTATAAGAAGAGGCTGCAAACCAAGGTTGGGTGGAGCGTGGAGTGGGCAGTGACGCCTCACGTTCCCCAGCACTGCTTGCTCTTTCTATATCAAATAAACAATCTAAATTTTGCTGAATATCGAGACTTTTGTCTCTCATTCATAATAGGAGGGACTGGAGAGAAGGAAAGGGGAGTGGAAATGAAGGAGAGGGGGGAACACGGAGAGCAAAGAGGGGGTGGAGGAGGCAGGAGGGGGGGTTGGAGAGAAAGGACGAGGCCTGGAGAACAAGGGGAGGGGGCGGAGAAGGGGCCGGGGCAGGAACGGGAAGGGAGGGAAGGGAAGGGAAAAGGGAAAGGGAAAGGGAAGGGAAGAGAAAGGAAAGGCCGGGGATGGCAGTGAGGGTAGGGAAAGGAAAAGCCGGGCACGGAAGGCCGGGCAGGGTAGGGAAGGGAAAGGCCGGGCAGGGCAGGGAAGGAAAATGCAGGGCATGGAAGGCCAGGCAGTGAGGGCAGGGAAGGAAAATGCCGGGCAGGGAAGAGAAAGACCGGGCAGTGAGGGGAAAGACCGGGCAGTGAGGGGAAAGACCGGGCAGTGAGGGGAAAGGCCGGACACGGAAGGCCGGGCAGGGAAGCGAAAGGCCGGGCAGTGAAGGCCAGGCAGGGAAGGGAAAGGCCGGGCAGGGAAGGCCAGGCAGGGAAGGGAAAGGCCGGGCAGTGAGGGCAGGGAAGGCAGCAGGCCCGGGCACGGGAGAGCCGCCGAAGCTGCGGGGAGCGGAGCGCTCGGGGCGATGCGGGCCGGGCTCCCCCGCAGCCCCGCGGGGCCGTGAGGGGAAGGGCCCGGGCCGCTCCTACCTGAGGGCGGCCATGGCGGGCGGGGGCGGCGCTCCCGGCAGCGCTGGGCCCGGGCTGCTCCGCCCGCTCCGCTGCGGCTGCCGGGGCTCTGCTTTTCTTACCCGAAATTTATGGTTCTGCGGTAAAAGCGCTCCCGCAAGCACTGCGGCGAGGTGACAGAGCTCCCCGTGCCCAGTGCGGGATCATAAAAGGGATTGGGATTGTGTCCCTGTGCCCCCTCAGGTGTGACCCCACCTGCAGAGCTGCCCCAGCCCTGTCCCAGCTTGGGGAGGAGCTGGAGCTGCTGCAGAGAGCCCAGAGGAGGCAGCAGGATGAGCAGAGGGATGGAGCAGCTCTGCTGGGAGGAAAGGCTGGCACAGCTGGGATTGTTCAGCCTGGAGAGGAGAAGCTTTGGGCTGAGCTCAGGGTGGCCTTGCAGGGCCTGAAGGAGCTGCAGGAACCATGGAGAGAGACAATTGCCAAGGGATGGAGGGACAGCACCCAGGGAATGGAGGGACAGCACCCAGGGAATGGAGGGACAGCACCCAGGGAATGGTTTCAGAGTAGGATTTGATGGGATTTTGGGAATTAGGAATTGTTCCCTGGGCTGGAATTCCCAGATTTGCTGTGGCTGCCCCTGGATCCCTGGCAGTGTCCCAGGCCAGGTTGGACATTGGGGTTGGAGCAGCCTGGGATGGTGGAAGATGTCCAGGTTGCTCCAAGCCCTGTCCAGCCTGGCCTTGAACATTCCCAGGAATGAGGAGTCCAGAACCTCTGGGCAACCTGTGCCAGGGCCTCACCACTCTCACACTAAAGCATTTCTCCCTAACATCTGACATTAACCTGTCCTCCTTCAACTTTTCCCCTTTTCCCCTTTTCCCCTTGTCCTATCAATACATTTCTATGTGAGAAGTCCCTCTCCAGCTCTCCTGGAGCCCCTTCAGGCCCTGCCAGGGGCTCTGAGCTCTCCCTGGAGCTTCCCCTGTCCAGGTGAGCACCCTCAGGTGTCCCAGCCTGGCTCCAGAGCAGAGGAACTCCAAAGTCTCTTCTCGACTCTCCAGCAGCTCCACCTTTTTCTGGTGTTGATCTGGAGGCAGCTCTGCAGGTGGGATCTCACAAGAGCAGAATAGAGAATCCCTTCCTTCAGCTTGCTGGTTCTGTTTCTTTTGCACCCCCAGCACATCTGATGGGATCAGCTCAAATCTCAAGACCTGCGTGCAAGACAAGCCAAAGGCTCCCAAAGAAAAGAAACCCTTTGGCATTTATTATTTAACAGAAGCAAAAATCAGAATCAGATCACTACAAAGGAGTTGGCAGTGAATGTGTGCAGGTATCAGGTCCCTCCTGTGATTCATTCCCTGATTGTTCAGTCAATCCATAGAGACTGGAGATTTTACTGGACATTTTCAAGTTATTTTTAAGATGGGCTTCAGTCACACAATTTGGATCTAAATCAGCCCTTTTGGCCACTAATTCACAGTTATTCTGAGGTGGGAACATCCAGATCTGCTTGTGGATTTTAAAAAATGCTCAAATAATCAAGTTATCCTTCTCTTGGTTTTATTTTCCTAAAGGACAGAATATCAAAGGGAAGCACAATCACAGATTTTTTTTTTACTTCCCCAAGATCCTCACGGGAGCCATCACATTGATTTCCTCAGGACTCCATTATCCATTGACTTGGGTGTTAATTTAATCCACACTTCCACAGCTCTTTGGAATTCCAGTGAGTTCCCTGTGTGTGACTCCATGAATCCCTCACTGCTGGCTCTTCCCAGAAAGTCAAGGTGATTCCGGGCTTGTTTTATCCCTTGCCCCCAGGTTTTCATGGATCACACACTTGAGATCTTCTGGATTCAGAACCTGAGTTTTGTATTTCTCTCCCCAGTCCTCCACAATGTACTGGTGGTAGGGATCATTGGAGTGCTCCCTCCTCTTGGATTTCACAGTGCTCACCAGGATGGCCACGATGATGAAGGAGAACATCCCAATCATCACCATCAGATAAAGGATAACGTAGTCAAAGTTTTCAGCAGCCACCTCAGCCTGCAGTTTATCTGCTGCTTCTGTCATGTTTCTCCTCCAGCCATTCATGTAATTGAGGAAGGTTTCCTTGAAAATATGTTCCACTGTCCAAGTGAAGTTTTGCAGCTTGGCCATCCTTGCCAATTCTGCTGCTGAAAACAAGAAAATATTGTTTTAAATCAGATGTCTGTATTAAAAGAGTTGGTTTGATTTTGTCAGTGTTATGACAATTATCTAATCACTCATCCCATTCCAACACAACCCATGGCAGGGACACCTCCCACTGTCCCAATGTCCAACCTGGCCTTGGGCACTGCCAGGGATCCAGGGGCAGCCACAGCAAATCTGGGCACCCTGTGCCAGCCCTGCCCACCCTGCCAGGGAACAATTCCTGCCCAAGATCCAAACTAAATCTATTTATGTCAGTTCAAAGCCATTCCCTGGGTGCTGTCCCTCCATTCCCTGGGTGCTGTCCCTCCATTCCCTGGGTGCTGTCCCTCCATCCCTTGGCAATTGTCTCTCTCCATGGTTCCTGCAGCTCCTTCAGGCCCTGCAAGGCCACCCTGAGCTCAGCCCAAAGCTTCTCCTCTCCAGGCTGAACAATCCCAGCTGTGCCAGCCTTTCCTCCCAGCAGAGCTGCTCCATCCCTCTGCTCATCCTGCTGCCCACTCAGGTCCCTTTGCTCTGTGGGACACTTTGCTGAAGGTCCCCATGGCCCTGTCACAGGGTTTGTGGCACTGTCCCTTCCCTTGTGAAACTCCAAGGGAAGAAGGATTTCCCCTGAGGAGAAGACAAAGATGTGGGAGGGACGTGGAGGCTGAGACTCCATCCCTGGAGTGGCCTCAGGGACCATTTGGGACAGTCCCCAAAGGGGCAGAGACACTGCCTGGTGCTGCACAACCACATTTGATCCCATTTATCCCAAAATTCAGACCCCATGAACCAGGTGTGTGTCCCACAGAGGAGAATCCCCCTCCAGCATTCCTTCCCTCTCAAAGCTCATTCCTACACAGATCCAATACCTTCACAGATCCCATTCCCATCAGATCCCATTCCCACCCAGATCCCATTCCCACCCAGATCCCATTCCCATCAGATCCCATTCCTACACAAATCCCATTCCCACACAGATCCCATTCCCACACAAATCCCATTCCCATACAAATCCCATTCCCATACAGATGATCCCATTCCCATACAAATCCCATTCCTACACAGATCCCATTCCCATCAGATCCCATTTCCACACAGATCCCATTCCCACACAGATCCCATTCCCAACCAGATCCCATTTCCACACAGATCCCATTCCCACCCAGATCCCATTCCCAACCAGATCCCATTTCCACACAGATCCCATTCCCACACTGATCCCATTCCCACACAGATCCCATTCCCATACAAATCCCATTCCTACCCAGATCCCATTCCCACCCAGATGATCCCATTCCCATACAAATCCCATTCCTACCCAGATCCCATTCCCACCCAGATGATCCCATTCCCATACAAATCCCATTCCCACCCAGCAGTCCCACTTTAATGTGGGCAATTCCTTTTGTTCTCCAGGCCAGCCAAGCCCTAAAACCTGTGGAAATGTTTCCCCCAAAAGCCCTTTGTTCCCAGTCCAGTCCTCAAGAACGAGGAATTCTCTGCACCCAAGGGGAAGAGGCAGGGAATTTTCCTTGCTAATAAAAAATCTGGGATGTCTTTTAATCCAGGAATTCATGATTTCAGCCTTGTGTGCACACAAGGATTGAGGTACATGTGCAGGTGAATTCCTCTGCAGTTACACCCTCACACGTGCTCAGATATAGGGAATAAATGTAATTAATGAAACAAAATGAGAAAATAGAAATACAAACTGCCTTTACGGTCTGCAAAATCTGCTTTTCCCTTGATTTACATCAAAAATTGCTATCATTTTTCAAAAGTAAATAGACTTGCTAACAGCAACTTACCTTTGCTGTGTCGTTCCTTACTTAAGGAGATTCTGAACACTCAGGATTTTCCAACTCCACTGGATAATGGGATGGAATTCCCAAAAGAGCAGGGATGTCTTTAAGGAGCCTCCAGCCTGCACAAGGCTGGCAGAAGTTGCCTGTGAAATGAGTGCCTTGCACTGCACGCTTTATGTGTATATTCAATTAAAAGCTAAATCTAATCTCACCTGGAAAGTCAAATATTGGCTGACAGCTTGCATCAGTCCTCCTCTTGGATCTGGGAATGAGCCTTTGTGCTGATTGCTGCAAGTTTTGATATTGAAAAAGAACTTTCCTGGGGATAAACAGGGATGCAGCTCCGGTTTTTGGTGAGCCAGAAGAGTAAAGATGAGCTCTGTAAAATAATAATAATATTAAGAATTATTTGAGAAGAATTCTTGGCTGTGAGGGTGGGCAGGGCTGGCACAGGGTGGCTGCCCCTGGATCCCTGGCAGTGCCCAAGGCCAGGATGGGGCTTGGAACAACCTGGGACAGTGGGATGGGATGAGCTTTAAGGTCCCTTCCAGTTCCATATTTCTATGAATAAACCAGGAGCCCCAGCAGTGATAAGAACAATAATTTCCCTTGCTGATCTGGGCACAAGAGGTGAGCACCGAGCAGTCAGGCTGCTCAACACCCAAAGTTTGACTTTTTTTCCTTTCCTTTCCTTTCCTTTCCTTTCCTTTCCTTTCCTTTCCTTTCCTTTCCTTTCCTTTCCTTTCCTTTCCTTTCCTTTCCTTTCCTTTCCTTTCCTTTCCTTTCCTTTCCTTTCCTTTCCTTTCCTTTTCCTTTTCCTTTTCCTTTTCCTTTTCCTTTTCCTTTTCCTTTTCCTTTTCCTTTTCCTTTTCCTTTTCCTTTTCCTTTTCCTTTTCCTTTTCCTTTTCCTTTTCCTTTTCCTTTTCCTTTTCCTTTTCCTTTTCCTTTTCCTTTTCCTTTTCCTTTTCCTTTTCCTTTTCCTTTTCCTTTTCCTTTTCCTTTTCCTTTTCCTTTTCCTTTTCCTTTTCCTTTTCCTTTTCCTTTTCCTTTTCCTTTTCCTTTTCCCTTCTCCTTTTATTTTTCCATTTTTTTTTCTTCTCCTTTTCTCTTTCCTTTCTTCCCCCAGGATCAGGATCAAGTGAGCAACACTTCCATGCCCTTGCTGGAGAAGCAAATCCTCACAGCTCTGCTCTGCTCACTCATGCCTGGAGTAGGAAAAGACAAAAAATTCCTAAAAAAACACAGAAAACCAAATCCAAAGGGGGGAAAAAGAAAATGAGAATGAATGAATGAATGAATGAATGAATGAATATTGAATATTGAATTTCTTTCAGGCAAAGAGCTCATGCTGCCACCTCTGAGAGGCTCTGAGACACCTGAGAGAGCAGGAATTTGCTCAGGGAAATGAGAGCATGTCAGGAGCATCAGCAGTGGCTCCTGCTCCCCCAAGGAGGGGGATCATGATGGGACTGAAGTGCAAAATGCTCCCCAAGCACTTGGGCTGGGACAGGCTTGCTGTAAAAAAAAAAAAAAAAAAAAAATCACATTTTCATTTCACAGCCAGTCCTGCCTAAGAAATGTCATCTTTGAGGAACAGGAATGGATGGGAATGGGAATGGGAATGGAAATGGAAATGGAAATGGAAATGGAAATGGAAATGGAAATGGGAATGGGAATGGGAATGGAAATGGAAATGGGAATGGGAATGTGGATTCAGGGAGTGACCCTGAATGCACAGCACACTCCAGAGAGAGGGAGAATTTCTCCTGGTGTGGAAAAGTGCTGATCCCTGAGGAAACCCTGCTGCTCTCCTTGCTCCTGGAGATGTTCTGAGCATGGAAGCTCCCAGCACAGGGATGAGCTGCTGAGGAAATCAGCATTTCCTCCTGATCCCACACTTTTCCTGGCAGGTTTTGCCCCTGGAAGTCCATGGAGCTGGCAGAGCTTCTGTGTGCCCTGAGGAACCCCAGAGGGACCCCCCTGCACTGTGCACAGACATTCCCTGGCTGCTCCCAGCTGGAGAAAGTCACTTGGAGCTCTTTTATCTGGCTATGGAAATGAGAAAGGAATTCCCAAGTTCAGGAAGAACTGCCAATAAAGTGGTGAAATTTATCCCTCCCTCAACTCCTCTCTTCTACCAGCTGGTCCTGGCCAGGCCTGTTCCAAATGAAACCAAAGATTCCCTGAATAATCTTGAATAATATTATATGTATAATATAATTATAAGGATAATATTATATATATAGTTATATATAGAATTATTCCCTGAATAATAGCCTGCTGCATGTCCCCCTGAAGGTCACTTTGCTCAGGGTTTGCTGAGTCTGGAGAGCAGTGAGGTGGGAAAGGACAGATGGGGTGGGGAATGATTATAAACAGGAGGAGGAGCAGACAAATGTCTTGGGCAGGAAACCTTAATATTAGTCTGGATTGCAGACTAATGCTGAGCAAAATGCTCCTGATCTCATGGAATAATTGGATCATGGAATTCCTGAGTGGGAAGGGATCACCCCTGATTTGGAGGCCTTTTCTCATTTCTTTAAATGATTCTGTGACTCTTCTGAATAGCAGAAGAATTTTAATTAATAATGATCTTCCCCAGACATTTCCCTTCAGAGGAGTTTTCAGTGTGCTTGATCCCTTTTTCTCCCAACACTCCATTGTTTCCTTGCATCATCTTCCATAAACAAACTTTGCACTTTGGATGCCTTGTCCTGTCCAGGCTGGGTTTTCTTTTTAACTGAGGAAACCCTTTGGAATTGCTTCTTTCTTATGGAATTTTTGGGCTCTTTGACTGCTGAGTGGCTCAGCCATTGGGGTATTTTGGTTTCCCAAGATTTCATTTAGTGTTACAGAGTTTGATCACCTGTTTTGACACTTTGGGTTTGTTTGACCCTCATCTTTTCCCATAGGATCAGAGGAACAGCTGATCTGCTGGAATTTTGGCTGCTATCCAGAGGGATCCTGACAAGCAGCCCCCCAAAATATTCATATCTGGTAAAAACCTCTCTAAATAATCAAATAACTCCGTGGCTGAAGAGACCACATCAGGATGCACTGCCCTTAATTCCTGGTGGAGATGGACACCTTGGATGGACCACTGTGGCCAAAGAAAAATCCCAGAATCCCAGAATCACCAAGAGACTTCCATGGGCATCCAGCATCACCCCAAACCCTGTCCCCAAGGGGCCACATCCACACTGATGTGATCCTGAACCCTTCCAGTGACTCCAAACCTCCCTGGGCAGCTCATTCCAGTGCCTGGCCACTCTAGGAGTGAAAAAATGTTTTTAATCTCTAATCTGACCCTCCCCTGGTGCAATTTGAGGCCGTTTCCTCTCCTCCTTTCCCTTAGGACATGGCAGCAGAGACCTGACTGCAGGTCAGGGAGTGATGGAGAGCAAGGAGGTCCTGCCAAGAAAAGCTGAGCCCAGGCTGCAGGGATGGAGAAATTCGAGGCAGGAGGAGGCTGCAGTGCCCAGCTTTGTTGCTATGGTTTTATGTGTTGCTCTTGCAAAAGCTTCAGGGGATAAATGAGGGTGTTGGCTGCACACAGGGTTGAACTGAAAAAGCAAACACGGATATTTGTGGGTGGGAAGAGCAGATGTGACACCTGAAATGCTCAGAGGGGTGTGTGTGTGTCCCTCAAGAGAGGAAGAGAAACTTGAGGTGCCCACACTGATCCCTTTGAAATATTGGGGAGTTCCTCATTCTTTCAGCTGTAATGAAAATATTGGTGCAGCAGCTGAACTGCAACAATCTGTGGGTACCTGAGGGCAACGTGTGCTCAAAACATCATGAAAGGCAGAATAAATGAATGACAGCAGCAATGGCTTGAAGTTTTTGGGTTTTTTTAGTTTGTTTAATTGGTTGGTTGTTTGTTTGGTTTTTTTTTTTCAATGATTTGGGTTGGAAAGGATCTTGAAGATCACCCAGAGCCACCCCTGCCATGGCAGGGACACCTCCCCCTGTCCCAATGTCCAACCTGGCCTTGGGCACTGCCAGGGATCCAGGGTCTGGGAATTCCATCCCAGCCCCTCCCAGGGAACAATTCCTGCCCAAAATCCCATCAAATCCTGCTTTGAAGCCATTCCCTGTGTGCTGTCCCTCCATCCTTGTCCCCAGTCCCTCTCCAGCTCTCCTGGAGCCCCTTCAGGCCCTGCCAGGGCTCTGAGGAATCCGAGAAGTACAAATGTCACCAAGGACAGTCACACAGCAAGGTGCTGACTGTCCCCACCTCCCCTGTGCTTCCATGGAGTGGAAAACCTGGCAGCAGAGCTGCTCTGCCATCAGTGGAGGCCCTGCTGTCCCTCATGTCCCTGGTGCAGGCTGTGAGCTGAGCCCTCTGCTCTGACCTTTACACACTTGGCAGCCACACTCTGAGTCCTGGAAATAAAAGTGGGTCCTGATCCATCACATTCAAATGGTTTTTTTTTTTTTCTTGTTGTCCTGGCATTTTCTTGGATAAACACAACCTGTGGAGCTGAGGCTTCTCTGAAGAATCACGTTGGGCCCTCACAAGGGAGCCCTGGAGGGGCTGGAGGTGTCCAGGGCAGGGAAGGGAGCTGGGAAGGGGCTGGAGCCCCAGGAGGGGCTGAGGGAGCTGGGAAAGGGGCTGAGGCTGGAGAAAAGGAGGCTCAGGGGGGACCTTGTGGCTCTGCACAAGTCCCTGGCAGGAGGGGCAGGGAGGGGGGGTCGGGCTGTGCTCCAGGGAACAGGGACAGGAGGAGAGGGAACGGCCTCAGGCTGGGCCAGGGCAGGCTCAGCTTGGACAGCAGCAGGAATTTCCCCATGGAAAGGGAGCTCAGGCCTTGGCAGGGGCTGCCCAGAAGATGAATCCCTGGAGGGATTTCAAAGCCATGTAGATGTTGTGATAATTGATAAAAGATTGGTGTTAATCACAAAAGCATTGGGGTTTGTATAAACCAGAATACTAAGCTCTCAAGTGAAGCATGGACACTAAATAAAGGAAATTATATGATTAAATCATTCTGTTTAAAATCACCTTGTTATGTTATATTATGTTGTATTATGTTACATTATATTATGTTATTTTTTTCAAATAAGTTGTATCAGCTACCAGCTTGCAAAATCGGATTTCCCAAAAAGCCCTTCCTGCCTTTGTCTGATCAATACTGCCTATCCCAAAAACCAGACTCCCAGAACTCCTCTGGTGGTCATCTCCAAGGACCAGATGGCAATCTGTGACTGATTATCACCCAAAGGCTTTGTGAATTTGTGGACAGCAAGGAACCCCAGTATAAGAAGAGGCTGCAAACCAAGGTTGGGTGGAGCGTGGAGTGGGCAGTGACCCCTCACATTCCCCAGCACTGCTTGCTCTTTCTATATCAAATAAAGCAATCTAAATTTTGCTGAATATCGAGACTTTTGTCTCTCATTTATAACTGTGGCTCTTTGGAGCATGGATTTGGGGTGGACTTGGTGGTGCTCTGTTACACGTTGGACTCCATCATCTTACAGGCCTTTTCCAACCTAAAACATTCTGTGGTTCCAGGTTCTCTCCACTTCCACACAGAAGAGAGAGGCAAGTGAGGCTCCTGATGGTACCAGAGGGCCAAAGGTTCATGATTTGGCCTCAAGGAGACCTGAGGTTTTGTGGACACACACATTCAGAGAGCTGGGGAATTCCAGCTTGGAAATTCTTCTCAGGCCTGGATTTCTCCTGACTCTCAGCTCCATTCCCAGGCTGACAAGCTGACTGCAGCTTCAGTTAGGGAGGAGTCTCCCAGGGTGACAACATGGTGACAAACAGAGTGGAATTCATCACCAACATTAACCCCTGGTGTCTTTCCCGTGGGACACATCCTGAGGTGCTGTCCCAAGGATGTTTTTCCCAATTGTCCAATGAGCTCCTGTCCTGTCCTGGCTGCACTGACACACTTTAAATCCGGGCTGGCTGTACAATAAATTGGCCTTTTTTCCCCACAGAGCTCCGTGTGTGCTGCTGTCCTTTCTCTCTCTCTGCAGTGCAGAAACCACAAGGTTTTATTTGGGATTGCAGTGGGAACAGTTCCCAGAACCTGCAGCTCAGGTGTGCAATGGTCACACTCATCCTGTCCCTGCCACTTGTCACAATCAACCCCTCCAGAGCCTGGGGTTTCCAGGGAATGGAAACTGGGAGTTGCAGCCCTGCTGAATCCCCATTTTCCTGCCAAGTGCTGTCCTCCCAGAGCAGAGGGGGGCAGAGCAGCAGTTGCAGCACCAGGGTTTGGCAGGAGCCACTGATTGCCACAGCTCCCATGGGCAGGGCCAGCTCAGTGTCTGCCAGGGCTGAATTCCCACAGCAGCTTTCCAGTCTCATTCCTGTAGGAATTGCTGCCTTGGGATGGTCAGGACTGTGGTCACTGCACTGCAGAGAGAGAGAAAGGACAGCAGCCCACACGGAGCTCTGTGGAGAAAAAAAAAACAATTTATTGTACAGCCAGCCCGGATTTAAAGTGTGTCAGTGCAGCCAGGACAGGACAGGAGCTCATGGCACAATTGGGAAAAACATCCTTGGGACAGCACCTCAGGATGTGTCCCACGGGAAAGACACCAGGGGTTAATGTTGGTGATGAATTCCACTCTGTTTGTCACCATGTTGTCACCCTGGGAGACTCCTCCCTAACTGAAGCTGCAGTCAGCTTGTCAGCCTGGGAATGGAGCTGAGAGTCAGGAGAAATCCAGGCCTGAAAGGAATTTCCAAGCTGTAATTCCCCAGCTCCCTAAATGTGTGTGTCCACACGGGACAAACTCTCTTTATTCTGGTTTTAAAGTTTGCAGTTTATTTCGTAGGGTGTGGGTTTATATAAAGTCCTGCAAGGAACTGCAGCCACAGCTCAGAGCAGGGCAGAGAGAGGGAGAGAGTGAGAGTAAAAGAAGAGAGCTTAAGAAAGTAAGAACGAAGAGAGTTAGAGCATAAGAGAGAGATTTTCCCTTTTACAATACAATAAATCTTCTTCTATGTTGAATATTCTAATTTCCACTCACCAATCTAATACAAGATACAAATTCTCTGACATTTGCATGCAACCTATAGGAATCACTATATCACCGTGTTTTACTGCTTTTCTCATCTCTAAATTTTATCTGGGACCCTTCCTGCCATGCCTAGGGAGGATGTCTGTTTGTTTTTTGGTATTTGCAGCATCTAACATTATCTAAACAAAGGGGCCTGCAGGCATTCAGTTGCTTTCAGCCACACAGTCGAAAATTGCTCTCATTTCTATTTCACTTCTATTTCCCATATTCTCAAAGTCTTTTGCTAGGCACTCATATTTATAAGGTTTCCCTAATTCATCCTTCCCAACACATTCCTTCTCCTTTCATCTCACCACAGTGAAGCTGGATCCAAGTCCTGAATCTCCTCATTCACTTTATCCCCTTTTCCCTTCACCCTGCTAAACTGGGACATGGGAGGTGCAAACATTCCCAAAGAGGTTGATTCACAGGGGGAAAATGTATCCAGAGGGTTTGAGTAAAAGGACATGGTATGCACTCCCAGCACAGGATTAGTCTGGGGAGGTGTGACCACATTCCTGCCCCACTTGCTTGTCCTTCCTTAATCCCTCAGGTTTGTCCATCCCCTTGATGGATTTCTTCACCTAAAACCTCCCCACCCTGTCTGGGAAAGGGGAGGGAGGGGCAGGAAAGAGGAGGGTGGGAAAAGGAAAAAAAAAAAATGTGTGTGGGGATCAAACTGTCCATGGGAAACAGAGGAGACCAAGGAAGGAGGCAAAGGTCACCTGGATGCTCCTGTCAGACCTTCCCTTCTGGGACAAAGATGCTGGGAATTCAGGGAGCTTCTCATGGGACAAGGGCAATAAAAAGGGGAGGGCAGGGGAGCAGCCAGAGCCTTTCTAGATGGTTCCTTGGGGTCAGAAGAGAAATCATAAAATGCCCCAGGGTGTGACAGTGTCCTCCTTGGACTTGTGGCTGAGCCAGGAGGGACATCCTCATGTTGGTGTGTTCCATGGACATTGGTGTATTCCATAAATTTGGTGTATTCCATGGACATTGGTGTATTCCATGGACATTGATGTATTCCATGAATTTGGTGTATTCCATAGACATTGATGTATTCCATGGACATTGGTGTATTCCATGGATATTGGTGTATTCCAAGGACATTGGTGTATTCCATGAATTTTGTGTATTCCATGGATGTTGGTATATTCCATGGGCATTGGTGTGTTCCATAAATTTGGTGTATTCCATGGATGTTGGTGTATCCCATGGACATTGATGGATTCCATGAATTTGGTGTATTCCATGAATTTGGTGCATTCCATGGATATTGGTGTATTCCAAGGACATTGGTGTATTCCATGGATATTGATGTATTCCATGAATTTGGTGTATCCCATGGACATTGATGTATTCCATGAATTTGGTGTATTCCATGAATTTGGTGTATTCCATGAATTTGGTGGATTCCATGGACATTGATGGATTCCATGGACATTGATGGATTCCATGGACATTGGAGAATCCCATGGATCTTCAGAGAGGTTTTGCTGGCACCTGTGGGCTGGATCAGGTTGGAGGTGCAGGGATACTTGGGCTGGCTTTGGTTCCAGCCCCACCAGCACAGATCAAAACCCAAGTTTTTGTGAAGTGCATGGAATTCCATGGGGAATTGGGATGGAACAGCACCTGGAGAGCCTGAACTGGAGCTAAGTTCCCATCAACACCCACTTCAATGGAGTGTGGTGCTGGTAACCCACATGCTCATGGAATTACTGAATTATTCCTGAGAAGAGATGGAGGAGTGAAGGGTCTGTTTCCATCATTCCTCAGGAAAACACGTGGCCTGATCCCCTGGAGAATTCCACCTTTCCCTGACTCCTTAGCAAGGATGGGATGTTCTTCCAGGCACATAATAATATAATAATATAATAATATAATAATGTAATAATATAATAATGTAATAATGTAATAATATAATAATATAATAATATAATAATATAATAATATAATAATGTAATAATATAATGATATAATAATATAATAATATATAATATCTAATATATATTATACAATATATAATATACAATATATAATATATAATATATAATATATAATATATAATATCTAATATCTAATATATAATACATAATACATAATATATAATATATAATATATAATATATAATATATAATATATAATATATAATATATAATATATAATATATAATATATTATATATAATATATTATATATAATATTTAATATATAATATATAATATGTAATATATAATATACAATATATGATATACAATATGTAATATACAATATGTAAAACATAATATATAACATCTAATATATAATATATAAAATACATTATATAATATATAATATGTAATATATGATATATAATATATAATACGCAATATATAATATATAGTATATAGTATATAATATGCAATATATAATATGTAATATACAATATATTATATAAAATACAATATATAATATGTAATATATAATGTAATATATATAATATGTAATATATAATATATAATATATTATATGCAATATTCAATATATGGTATATAATATATAATATATGGCATATGATATATAGTATATAGTATATAGCATGTAATATATATAATATGTAATATAAGATATGCAATATATAATATATAATATGCAATGTGTAATATGTAATATATGTTATATAATGTATAATGTATGATATGCAATATATAATATATATAATATATAATATATAATGCATGATATCTAATATATAGTATATAATATATGATATATGATATGTAATGCATGATATACAATATCTAATATATAATGTATAATATATAATATGCAATATATGATATATAATATGTAATATGTGATATATAAAATGATGTATATAATGTGTAATATGTGATATATAATATATGATATGTAATGTATAATATATGATATATAATACATAATATATTATATATAGTATATAGTATATAGTATATAGTATGTAATACATAATATGTAATATATGATATGAAATATATAATATATATTATGTAATATGTAATATGTAATGTATATAATCTATAATATATAATGTGTAATATGTGATATATAATATGTGATATGTAATGTAAAATGTAAAATATGATATATAATCTATAATATATGATATATAATATATGATATATTACATATTATATATTACATATTACATATTATATATTATATGTTATATATTATATATTATATATTATATATCATATATTATATATTATATATCATATATTATATAATTATGGACTATATAATATATATAATATTTGATATATATATACATTATATTATATATATATATATATATATATGTAGAAGAATATAATATTTGAATGACCCAGCAAACCAGAGCAGCCACCCCACACGACCTCCTGCAGTGGCATCTTCTTGTCAGGGTGCTATTTACACCACTTAATTCGTGGCTTGTCTGAAGTTTCTTCTGTCTTCACTCAGAGCCAGGATTAAAAAACACAAAGGAGATGAATTTTCTCGTGTTTGGGGCTTGGTTGTTTATTAAATCTTATTTAAAGTACAGAGAGTTCTGCAAAACTTCTGGCCACCAGCTAAAAGTGAGCAAAATGGAGACAGATCCAGCTGTACAAGGTCTCTTAAAGCTGAACAGTCCAATGGAGAATTAATACCGATATTATTTATATTTTTAACCCAATAACCAAACTCCTGTGACCCCCAGTGCAGCACCAAGTGTCCAACCAGAAACTGCTGCCTGAAATCCTGGAGAAGGAGGAAGGAGAAGACAGAAAGGAGACCCCACCCCAAATCCCCCCTCTTGTCCCATCCCTGTGACTGTATTATAAAAACCCCAAATCCCAAACCCTTCCCCATGTGCAATCACACACTTCTATTGAACTCCACAGCCCTGATTTTAACTCCATCACTCAGATTTGGGAGCTTTGGCCAAGGGCTCAGCTCCAAAGCAGTGTTCTGCAGGGGGGCAGTGCCAGAAAGCTCAGAAAGCTCAAAAAACCCCAAATTTCTGGGATCCAACATCTTCTGATCCCGACTGTTGCAGAAAGTTCCATTTCCACCGCTGTTGATTTTGGCAGGAAAAAAAAAAATCTCAGCTTGACACACAACCATCCCAGGAGGTCACAGAGGCCAAAACTCATGAAAAAACCCGGAGGTTTGGGGTTATGTGGGACTTCCCACGGAGAGCTGATCCTTTCCAACTCAAGGAAGGCAAACAAGGGTTAAACAGCAGTTAAGAAATCCCTGCCCATGAAACCTGGGATGTGTTGCATGAGCACAGGAACGTCCCTCGTTTCTTGTTTCCTCCCCCTGCCTTGACCTTGGACCTGTTTTTGATCCTATTGTGCAAACGGGTCTTGCAACCCAGCTCCTGCTCCCAGCAGAAAATCCTCGCCTCTGGAGGGGCAGGCAGGGACCAGCCCTGCCCTGGCACCCAGCCCGGGCTCCAGGGTGAGGGTCTGGTGGCACCCAAGGGACCTGGCACCCCTGGGAGTGCTCTGGATCCTGCACTGAGCCTGCTCTGAGCTGGGCTGGATTCCCAATGTCCCCCATGCAGCTCCCTCAGGAAGGTTCTGGAAGCCAGGGGAAATTCTCATGCTGGGGCATGGGGCATGGGGGCATCTCCCTCGCTGGGATGAGGGAATGTGGGATTTAGGAGATAATGTGGATAATACTCCAGAACTCTGGGGATTCCCATGGACCAGGAGGGCATGGAGTGACAGCACTGGGGGGATGCTTGGAAACTGCCAGAGGGCAGGGCTGGATGGGATTTTGGGAATTAGGAATTGTTCCCTGTGAGGGTGGGCAGGGCTGGATGGGATTTTGGGAATTAGGAATTGTTCCCTGGAAGGGGCTGGGATGGAATTCCCAGATTTGCTGTGGCTGCCCCTGGATCCCTGGAATGTTCAGTTCCAGGTTGGACATTGGCACAGGTGGGAGGTGTCCCTGCCATGCCAGGGGTGGCTCTGGGGGGGATTTGGGGTCCCTCCCAACCCAAACCATTCCAGGATTCTGGGATCTTTTAGGATTCAACGTTATTTTGTTTTAACCAGAGCTTGGGGGAATTTAATCTCTTGATTTTTAAGGTGCAAAAGTGAACATGGAGCTGTTTGCTTGACCCAAGTAGAGCCAGAACAGATCTTGAAAATAAAATCTTCAACCCTTTAGGAGGATGGAGGAGCTCTGCTGGGAGGAAAGGAGGGACAGGACACAGGGAATGGAGGGACAGCACCCAGGGAATGGCTCCCAGTGCCAGAGGGCAGGGCTGGATGGGATTTTGGGAATTAGGAATTGTTCCCTGGCAGGGTGGGTAGGCCCTGGCACAGGGTGCCCAGAGCAGCTGTGGCTGCCCCTGGATCCCTGGAATGTTCAGTTCCAGGTTGGACATTGGGACAGTGGGAGGTGTCCCTGCCATGGATGGGGGTTGGAATGGGATGATCAAGATCCCTCCTAACCCAAATCATTCCATAATTCTATGGAAGCACAACAAATCCATGGAGATTTTTCAGCAGCCTCCTCCCAGCTCTCTGACATCTGCTGGAACCTGCATTTTGGGATTTTTGGGAGGCAGGGATGGTGCAATTCCCCTCATCCTGCTGGGAAATGCCTCTCACAAAGTCTGTTCCTGACTTGGAGCCGAGGCTGGAGCTGTGCTGAGCACAGAGATGATTTCCTGAGCCAGAGCCTCCCCTGGGAGCTGGAGTGCATCCAGAAGGTTATTCTGGGTAAGCTGCCTGAGGGATTTCAAGAGATAATTCTGTGCATCTCTACAACAACACCACCCTGGCTGGAGAACTGTAATCTTTTAATTGGATTCCCTCTGGATAATTGCCCTGCTGGAGCTGCTCATGTCCAGCTCTCTAGAAACACATCCTGGTGTCTCCATGGAAGGCTCCAGAAACAGCTCTAGGAGAAAGCCAGGAAGTGTTGATTCACCTTGGAATTTCTACAGTACTCTGTGATGGCCAGAAAAGCCTGGCTTATGCATTTATCCCACCAACATCCTTTTGATCCTGCTTTTTTTTTTTTTTTTTTTGTTCCACGTTTAAGAACCACGAGTTGAATATTTCTGGTGCTGCCTTTCACTGACCTGAGGATGGAACAAAGATAAGGAATTAGCATTTTCATCAAAGTTCGTGTTCATTTTGAAAATAAATCCAGTTTTTCACAGTGTGTCTGCAGACCTCGGTGTGTGCAGTGTCTAACATGGAGGGGGTGATCCTTGATTTTCAGGAATTTGCTGCTGTTCTCGTGGCAGAAAAAAAAACCAGCACAACTGGTTATCATAGACACCAGATTCCAGCTAAAAGTCAGGATTTGGTCCCACAAACATCCCAGAGTCTGGAGTCAAGTGGGTTTTTATTTGTTTGTCTGCTCCAGTGACCTTCAGCTTGTTGTCCCTGTGGGAATCCGTGCATTTCATGGCACAGACTCCTGGTTTTGCATTCGTGTCTCCACTGAGGTTATCCCAAAAGATATTGCACCTCTTCAGAGATGCAATTCAGGAATTTGGTTTCACAAGGAGACAGAGCTGACTTTCCTGATTGTAATTCCCTCCAATATAAATCCAGACCTGCACTCAGACTCTGCATCCCACTCATTCATCCCTGGAAGCTTCAGCTCTGGATATTCCTCATATTCCTCATCCATTCCCATGTGAGCTGGGATTTCAGTGCTGTGAAAATGGAAAAGTTCCTGCTGGCAAACGGATCCTCCTCCAGAACAGCCCCCAGCACCCAAATTCCAAAGCGTGGAATGATTTGGATGGTTTGGCTGAAGACAAAGAGCCTTGAACTGGGGGGATCCCCATCTCTGGGGGTTGATTTTGCCAATCCACACCCGGAATGATCAAATTCTGCATCATTAAAATACAAACACAAACTCCACAGCTCAGGGCTCACCTGGAGTAATTTCATCCCAGAAGGGAGGTGTCAAACCTCCCATCAAACCCAGAATTTCTCTTTAAAATGATCCCTAAAACTTCATATTTTGTGCTTTATTCAGGTTTTA
This sequence comes from Sturnus vulgaris, assembly GCF_052056855.1. Classification (NCBI taxonomy): domain Eukaryota; kingdom Metazoa; phylum Chordata; class Aves; order Passeriformes; family Sturnidae; genus Sturnus; species Sturnus vulgaris. The sequence continues at coordinate 118,074,583 of NC_142244.1, read as the reverse complement.
ATTTCGATAAACATTCCACATATTGCTGAGAATATCAGAATTAAAACCACAAGTGGTCAGGAGTGGGTTGGACAGTGATGTGTCACTTGTGTCCCCACTTATCAGGAGCCCTGATAAACCTGTGTGGAGGACATTTATTCCCATTCCTTACTCCAAAGGTTTTGTCTCAGCCTGTACCTGGCTGAGCACAGAGCCCTTTGTTTGACCTCCAGCTCTGCCTAAACATCCTGATAAACGACAGAGAGCCTGATTAGATACAAAAATACCCGGGGCACTTTTGCCAGGGAAGCAGGAGAGGATTTAATCTCATCCAGACACATTTTTTCATAAATCAGGACAGTGAGATGTCCATTGGTTTTTCTCTTGGAGCACACCAAAGGATGCAGCTCCACTTGGAATCATTGCTCCCAATCTCATTTCCTATTGGAAGGGACAATTGAAGAAGAAAAATGTTTTTATTTCCCTATGGATATCATTCCACTAAAATAAGCTCACATCAACAAAAAAGTCCATGTCAATAGTCCATGGTGACCCAAAATGGGATCCTCCTGCTTTTTACACATTTAGACCAAAAAAGAATAAAACAAAAAAAAAATCATTGGAACAAAAAACTATAAAAAATAAACTATAAACCAAACAGGCCATGAAGAAATGGTCAAATAGGAAGAAGTGATGCTGTGACCCCATAAATGACAGGCATTGTGATTATTTGGCTGGAATGATGGACACATTCCTGTCTGGAATTCTCTAAGGTGTAACCAGGTGCTTTAACCTGTCCTTTGACAAAGGACAATGATTTTTAAACTGACAGACAATGGGATTAGATGGGATTTTGGGCAGGAATTGTTCCCTGGCAGGGTGGGCAGGGCTGGCACAGGGTGCCCAGAGCAGCTGTGGATCCCTGGCAGTGCCCAAGGCCAAATTTCCTGGTGACAGGAGCACCAAGGACTCCAAAAGTTCAAAGGAAAACATGGATTTGCTGAGTGTCCTTCAGGAAAGCAAAGTGTGAATCTTCAAGGTGTGTTATCCATGTTTAAATCAAATTGAGAATTTGAGTGGTTTGTCCCATGGGAATGAAACTCCCACAATGGGCAGTGGAGCTGGGGAAGGGGCTGGAGGGGGAGTCAGAGGAGAATTCCCCAAATCCCCGAGGCTGGCAAAGCCCTCCCAGCCCCTGCAGTCCCAGCTGTGCCCCATGGCCACCTTGGCACCCTGAGTGCCACCTCCAGGTGCCACCTGCAGGGATGGGCACTCCAAAGCTCCCTGGGCAGCCCCTGCCAAGGCCTGAGCTCCCTTTCCATGGGGAAATTCCTGCTGCTGTCCAAGCTGAGCCTGCCCTGGCCCAGCCTGAGGCCGTTCCCTCTCCTCCTGTCCCTGTTCCCCCTCCCTGCCCCTCCTTGTGCAGAGCCACAAGGTCCCCCCTGAGCCTCCTTCCCCTGCAGGGGCAGCTGGAGCTGGACAATCCTGCAGGGAATGGAGGGAACCCCTTGCACAGGAAGAATTTGGGATAAACTGAACCCCCTCGGTTCAGTCAGAGCTCCCAGGGGGATCCTTGCACACCCCTGGGGTTTCTCCAGAGGCAATCCCAGAGCTTGGCTGGCTCCTGATTGACCAGGATGCCCTTGGCCTTTGCTCTGAATCCAGCTGAGTTACCAGGAGTCAAAGCACAGAACTGGAATCAACATTTTCCTCCTTTCAGACTCTTCCCAGCACTGGAACTTGGCCACCAAAACCTTGGCCCCTGAGTTGGCACCTTGGACTCCTCCCCTGCTCCTGCTCCCTGCCTGCCCCCAGCCAAGGAAAAACAGGATTATGCTCTTCCATTGTAACAGCAGTGGGAGTTTTAAACCACTTAATCAGAGTTTTTTTTTTTTTTAGTCTCAGCTGCTTTCACTTAGAGCTAGGATTAAAAAGTACACGAAATAAACTGATTTTCTTGTGTTCTGGCTTGGTTGTTTATTAAATCTTATCAAAAAGTACAGAGTGTTTATCAGCACTTCCAGCTACCTGTTAGAAGAGAGGAAAAATGAAGGAAGATCCAGATGCTGGAAGGTCTCTTAAAGCTAAAGACTTTAATAGAGAATGATATAATTTTTATACAGTTATTATTATATAGTTATACAGTTACTATAAAATTATTAAACAGTTTAATAGAGAATGATATACTTTTTATACAGTTATTATTATACAGTTATACAGTTACTATAAAATTATTAAATAGTTTAATAGAGAATTATATTCACTTATCACTTATATATCACTTATATTACTTACACTTTTAATTCAATAATTCTTATGACTCTTAGTGTGACACTAATTGACTGACCAGAAACTACAACTTGAAACCCATGAAGAAGGAAGATGAATACTCAGACACTACTCAAAATCCTTCATCTTGTCCTATACTTATTACTCTACTATAAAACCCTCAGATTTAAACCCCTTCACTATGTGAAAGTACACACTTGTATTTCCCTACACACCCATGATTTTAACTCCACCACTCAAGTTTGGAAGCCTTCTGTAAGACTTCAAGTTAAAAAGCAATATTCTCCAGGGTTTCAGTGCCAGAAAGCACAAAAAACCCCAAAAAAACCCCGCCAGGTTTGTGAGATGTAACACCAGCCCTGCTGGCTTTTTTCGGGATCCACCACAGCGTGTCCCCACAGAGCTGTGCTTCCATCCCTCCATCCCTGCTCCTTCCAGCAGCAACAACCCCCCCACCCCTTCCAGTGCTGCTCCAGCCCCTTCCATGGGCAGAGCTGGCAGGAAAATCCTCCTGACCTTCAGCTGTGCCCGACCCACCCGGATCGGGGCTGCTGAGGCGAGGACGGAGTCGTAAAATAAAAAAAAAAAAAAAAAAATTAAAAAAAAAAATAACCAAACCCAACAAAGCGAGCAGCAGAGAAACCCCAATGGCAGGGAAAGGTCAGGATTCAAGGTCTGCTGCTCATTATTGAGAATAACACCGGGAGCTGGCTTCATTTGCATAATGAGTTTCATGCTGGGCTCTGACACGTCCCAAAATCAGGGGTTGACGTGGAGGAGGGTTAGGGTAGAAATTAGGGAGGAATTGTTCCCTGTGAGGGTGGGCAGGGCTGGCACAGGGTGCCCAGAGCAGCTGTGGCTGCCCCTGGATCCCTGGAATGTTCAGTCCCAGGTTGGACATTGGGGACAGTGGGAGGTGTCCCTGCCATGGGATGGGATCAGCTTTTCATGGAGCTGCAGGAGCTGTGGGATACAGGGAGGTCTCTGGTCAAACTGGAGGGAAGGCAAATTGGAGAGCAAAAGGGAAAAAATGAAAGGATTCCTTCAAGACCAGGAGGAAAAGCAACGATTTGAGATGGGGAGAGAGACTTCAGCCTCAACTGTGAAGAGTTCCAGGAAGCCCAGGGAGAGGAAAACTCTCCTGGAGGGAGCTGGGAAGGGGCTGGAGCCCCAGGAGGGGCTGAGGGAGGTGGGAAAGGGGCTGAGGCTGGAGAAAAGGAGGCTCAGGGGGGACCTTGTGGCTCTGCACAAGTCCCTGGCAGGAGGGGCAGGGAGGGGGGGTCGGGCTGTGCTCCAGGGAACAGGGACAGGAGGAGAGGGAACGGCCTCAGGCTGGGCCAGGGCAGGCTCAGCTTGGACAGCAGCAGGAATTTCCCCATGGAAAGGGAGCTCAGGCCTTGGCAGGGGCTGCCCAGGGAGCTTTGGAGTGCCCATCCCTGCAGGTGGCACCTGGAGGTGGCACTCAGGGTGCCAAGGTGGCCATGGGGCACAGCTGGGACTGCAGGGGCTGGGAGGGCTTTGCCAGCCTCGGGGATTTGGGGATTTTTGAACTGTGTGAGGGAAGCCATGGAGTCAGTGAGGTGGAGCAGCACTGCTGGGGTCAGGGGCACCTCCAGCAGTGACAAGGAGCAGAGCTGGGGCACAGATGTCACCCAGATGTCACCCAGATGTCACTGCTGGGTGCTGAGCAGCAGCACTGGGATCCCTCCTGGTAGAAGGCCACGAGTGGCTCCAGCTACAAAATCCAATGGGATTTTTTCTGTCGGGTCCTGCCACTGCCCTACAGATCTGCCTGTTCCTGCTTTGATCACTGCACCCCAACAATCCCAGCCTGGGCATCCCTGACAGCTCCTGGAGCTCTGTGCCCATTTCCTGGGGAGCCTGGGCAGTGCCCAGCACCCTCTGGGGGAAGAGCCTTGCCCTAAAATCCATCCTAAATCCCTCCTGGCACAGCTCCAGCCTCTCCCTGGGTGCTGTCCCTGTCCCCAAGCAGAGATCAGAGCTGCAATGGGACCTTCAGGATCACAGAGCTCCTTGACATGGGGCCAGCAGGGAACTGAAGGCCCCGGGGCTGTTTCAACTCTACTATTTTTTGATCCTCTTGATTTTTGTTATTTTTGGGGAGAGGTGCCATGGACCTCCTTTTTTCCCCCAGCCTGTTACTCAGAGTTTGGGAAGCAGAAGAGCAAATCCCCCAGTGCCATGGGCAGCTGGCAGAGGGGTCTGAGCTGCCCTTGCAGCCTGGAGAAGGAAAAGCTCAGGCCAGCATGTGATGACCCTCCCCAGCTTCCTCCCAGTGCCATGACCCTTGTCCCTGGGCACAGGGAATGTGAGTGACCTCTGCAACTGCAATGCTGCCAGTGGTTCCAGATGTGCAATCCAATGGGAGCTGCCTTTCAGGAATGATTCCTTGCCAGCAGCTCCTCTGTGTGAGGCCAGTGCTGATTGCTGGTCCTTGACCACAGGATTACACTTGTGAGCCACAAAGGATTTTGGCCAGGCGTGCCTCGCTCTGCACTCGCTGACCTGCAGGACACTCCTCACCTCTGTCCCTGCTCTGTCACCCCAGGGACATTCCCAGCCTGTCCCATCTCTGCACGAGCAGCTGCTCCCCCTGGGGCAGGGTGCTGAGGACATGAACCACCTGGGGAGTTCAGATGGAGGAGACTGAGAGGAGACTCATTGCAGGTACAGCTTGGATGTGAGGGGAAAAGGAGGGACAGCTCTGACCTCTGCTTGGGGACAGGGACAGCACCCAGGGAGAGGCTGGAGCTGGGCCAGGAGGGATTTAGGATGGATTTTAGGGCAAGGCTCTTCCCCCAGAGGGTGCTGGGCACTGCCCAGGCTCCCCAGGGAATGGGCACAGAGCTCCAGGAGCTGCCAGGGATGCCCAGGCTGGGATTTTGGGGGTCTGTGACTGGCTGATCCCCGTGGGTTTATTCCCACTCAGGATATTCCAGGATCCTGTGATCTCTCCCAGGCACTCAGGACACATTTGGCAGGAGCTCAGGGTGGGGCTGAATTCCCCGTGGTCATTTGGGTGGTCACAGGGCTGATAAGGATGGCAGAGCAGATAATCCCAGTGTGGGGCTGGGATTATTATAACAGCAATTATTATTATAACAAAAATTATTATTGTAACAGCTGTTATTATTATAACAGCAATTATTATTATAACAGCTGTTATTATTGTAACAGCAGGACAGCAAACACCTGGCAGGGGTGGCAGGTGGGGACTTCCAGGAAGGACAGGGACTGTGGTGATCTGAGAGGCCCAGGCACAGCCAAACCCTCTGTGAGTGACAAATTTGGGGAGCACCAGAGGGCAACAATCACCCAAAGAGGGGGAAATGCTGTCCCAGTTCCTGGGCAGTGGGAACAGGGAATAATCCCTGCAGTGCTTGGCTCTGCTGAGCTCCCTGGTGGCACTGCCACAGGGGACACGTGGCAAAGCCACCCTGGAATGTGCTGTGGGATCGTGGCAAAGTCAGCCTGGAGGGGGCCTCAGGAGCTGTGCTGTGCTCCAGAGAAGTCCAGACTGAGGGCAAGGCTGGAGTTGGACTGGAATGCTGCTGGGATTTGTGGGAGAGCTGCCATACCTGTGTGTCTTGGTTTGAGAGACAGGTGTCTGCCAAGAAAGGCAGGAGCCTCTTTTTTTTTTTAAATGGAGAATGTAAACCCCCTCCCTCCAAATTATTATAATTTTGAAATTAAGGGGCTCTCAGGCAAAGCTATGGGAATAGGAATAACAGTTCTTTACTAGGAAAATTAAAATAAAAATACAGTAATACAAAAAAGAAAAGCAGTGCCAGGGTGAGAATCCAGCTGTGTCCCTGTCACTCAGGGCTTGGTGCAGTCCCATCCTCCTGCAGTGACAGATGTGGTTCTGCTGGAGCAGGGCTCCTGCACAAGGTGCAGTTTTCCTCCAAAGCTGCAGGGATGATGTGCAAGGCTCTGGTTTTCCTCTGGGATGCAGTGGGAAAAGGCTGCTCTGCTGTTCCAAATCTCCCCTTTGATCTGGGTAGGAAATGCTCGGCTCCTGCCCTGGCTGGAGCATCTCCCAATGGGATGATGGAATTTGATCAGCCCTGCCCTGGGACTGCATGGCCATGAACAGGAGAGATCTCCTGGAGGGAGGATGGGCTGTGGGCAAGAGAAAGAACACTGCAACAGCTGGGTGAACAGCTGGAACATGAACAGCAGAGATCCCCACAGAGATCAGGATCACTGCCACAGCTGGGTGAACAGCTGGAACATGAACAGCAGAGATCCCCACAGAGATCAGGATCACTGCCACAGCTGGGTGAACAGCTGGAACATGAACAGCAGAGATCCCCACAGAGATCAGGATCACTGCCACAGCTGGGTGAACAGCTGGAACATGAACAGCAGAGATCCCCACAGAGATCAGGATCACTGCCACAGCTGGGTGAACAGCTGGAACATGAACAGCAGAGATCCCCACAGAGATCAGGATCACTGCCACAGCTGGGTGAACAGCTGGAACATGAACAGCAGAGATCCCCACAGAGATCAGGATCACTGCCACAGCTGGGGACAGAATCCAGACTTTGGGCACATCCTGTGTTGCCACCTAAGGCATTATGGAATTTCCTCCAGGGAGGGGGATGGGGTGCTCTGCTCCTTCCCCAGAGCAGCTCCAGGTGCTGCACACACAGACAGGGATCCCTGGGTTTGTTCATCCACTGCTCCTGCTCTGGAATTGCTGCTGGAATGACCCCACTGGGGGCAGTGCCTGGGGGACTCTTCCCTGTCCAGTGTCACCCATGGAGTGACAACTTCCCATGGAGATACAGCTTCTCACCACTCCCACTGCTGTCCATTGCTGAGGAGTTTTTAATTATTGCTCATTAATAAAGGTGACCTGAAAGCATCTTCTCAGCAGGAAGTGTTCCAGGCCAGGCTGGATGGGGCTTGGAGCAACCTGGGATGCAGGAAAATGTCCCTGCCCATGGAATGGGATGATCTTTAAGGTCCCTTCCAACCCAAACCAGTGTGGGATTCCACAATTCCATAGCAGGACAATTCTCCCTCCAAGCCAGTCTCCATGTAGGATTCCTCAGCTGCTATTCCAGCTCCAAGCCCTCCAGGACATCAGGGAGATGTTTTCAGCAGGAAAAAGAAAAGCAATGGCACAAGGAAGATTCCAGCACTTTTAATCCCACTCGGTTCTCCTGATTTAAGTGGACAAACAACTCCCTGACAAACAAGCTCATGAAACGCATTCCAATAAATGATTAGAAATTTAATTTTAGCTTTTCCAGCCCCTTGGGGATAACCCAGCTCCTGGGTTTGTGCTTAACACAGGGGAAAAAGGGCCAGGAGTGAGCTGGGGTGACTGCTGGGCACAAATTGTCCCCTGCAGACACAGGGATGAGTCCAGCAGCTCTGGCTGTGCTGTCAAATCCCAGCCCTCAGCAGCTTTACCCTCCTTAGAAATGTGGTTACACTCTTTCCCCCTCAATCTGGAACAACAAAATTGGGGTTTTTCCACTCTCCCATAAAGTAAAAGCAATGTCTTTGCTCCAACTTTCACTCACCCAAGCAAATTTCACCTCCAGGCAAACACCACCCACGGAAAACTCCATATCCAAAGGTGAGTGTTTTGGAAAGTTAGGAGAGTGTGAAAAATAGGGGCCAGAATGGAAACTATTCCTGCAGTAAGATTGGATTCCCATCTTGGATTCCTTCTCCACAGCGTCCCCAGCCAAGGCTGTCACACACCAAGGGCAAACAAAGCCAACAATGGGCTGACCAAAATTCAATGTTATTCCCCAGAACATAGTTGAGGTGAGGGGAGTTATGTGGGATGGAAGCTGAGGTTAAGTGAACACAAAGGAGAAGGAATTCGGGCACTTTGGGGGATGGGTAGGGAATATTTTTCCTTCTCATCTGGTGCAAATTGGAGATTGCCAGGCACAAAATCCATACCCTGGGCCAAGCCAGTGGTTGGGCTTAAAAACAAGGCAATTGTCTTCGAAAACTTAAATATTGTTTCTCTAGGATTTGTGGTTGTGTCGCCTCGGGATATTCCATAGGGAATGCTGGGAGTGCCAGGGCGAGGTGAAGTGACCCTGCTGAGGCCAGGCTGGAAGGTTTCACAAAAAGGCTCCAGGAAATCTGAGCTGAGGTGCCTGAGGAGGCTCATGGAAGTTTTGGAAGTTTTGGCACTTCCAAGAGAAGGTGTTGGTCGAGGAGGAGTGAATGCTTCCCATCCCACCTTTCCTGCACTCTCTCCTCATCCCCTGGCTGCTCGATTTTGTTTTGTTTTTTTTTTTTTTTTTTAATTCTGCGATTTTTTGGTTTGTCCTTCCCTGTGCACTGCTTTGCTGAGGGGCACAGCGAGGCTGCAGAAAGGCAGAGATCCACAGGAAATGGCAAAAGTGCTGCTTGATCCCCAAATCCCTGGGGTTGGAAAAGATTCCCAAGGACATGGAGTCCCAGCTGTGCCCAACATTGTCACCCTGAGTGCCACCTCCAGGGATGGGCACTCCAAACCCCCCTGGGCAGCTCTCCCCACCCTTTCCATGGGGAAATTCCTGCCAATCTCCACCCTGAGCCTGCCCTGCTGCAATTTGAGGCCATTTCCTCTCCTCCTTCCCTGCCCCTCCTGGCAGGGACTTGTGCAGAGCCACAAGGTCCCCCCTGAGCCTCCTTTTCTCTCCTTTCCCATCTCCCTCTGGAATTCTCCATCTCCTTTCCCAGCTCCCTCTGGAATTCTCCAGCCCATTCCCAGCTCCCTCAGCCCCTCCTGGGTCTCCATTCCCTTCCCTGCTTCTCTTTTCCCATCCACAGAATTCCAGCTCTGCTGGTGATGAGCAAAGGTAGAGAAAATCCTGGGAGCCATAAACAAACTTTTCATTTACCTTGTGGAAATCTCAGCTGCCCTGGAGCCAAAGCTCACAATTTTCCCTCTCCTTTCTCACAATTTTTTTTTTTTTACACTTCCACAACCAGCCCAAAACATGATTTAAAACAATCTAATTTCCAAGATATAGCAGTGGCTGTGGAAGTTCATTGCTGCATTTGGGATCATCTGAATTTTACCCCTGACGTAATTTAAAATTCTTTCTGTGCTCTATAAATGGGTTTCCATTAAATCACCCATAATATTCCTTTAACCCCTGGTCAATGTTTGGCTTCCAGTGCCTATATTTAAATATGATTAGAGGAACTCTGCCTCCTGATGAATGAAGCAATTCCATATAAAGCAAACTTACTGTAATTTAATTTCTCTTTTGAACTGGAGGCAGAGTCTGAATCCACATTTATTTCATGGAACTGAGGGGGTGGGAATGGGATTTGATTAAGAGAATAAATATAAGATCATATGATTGAAAAATTAATAGCTTCCTTTATCCGACTTTAATCTGTTTAAAGAACTTTAGGAAAGGCTCAAGGCCTGGAATATTTGACTATTCCATAGCAAAGCAGCCAACCAGCTCAGCAGAGTTCCCCTGGAAAATCCTTGCTTGACTTTCTCCATGAAAACGGAATATTTAGCATTTCAAACAATACCTTGCAGAATTTTTTAACATGTTTTGACCAGCTGAGAATTTATTGGGATTTTTTTCTTGTTGAAAAAAAAAAAAAATCTTGTGGATATTTCAGTGGAATGTTTGTTGTTAACTGAGTTCAGGTTCCAGGGTTAACTCGTGTTTGATATCCTGGATAAATCCACACTGGGAACTGGATAATGCTGAGACCAAATCCCAGCAAATGGATCACAACAGATCAATTCCATTCAGTGAGGAAAAACTTTTCCCAGGAAAATTTAAAGGATGTAACTCCATGACATCCAGTGAAAAATTTAAAGCACATTTCCCCAAAGAAGTAATTTCTACAAAACCTTTGTGTTCCCTCTGCTTGAAGGAAATCTCCAATATTATCAGTCAAACGTGGAATTGTAGAATTCCACAATGGTTTGGATTGGAAGGAGCTTAAAGATCACCCAGAGCCACCCCTGCCATGGCAGGGACACCTCCCACTGTCCCAATGTCCAACCTGGAACTGAACATTCCAGGGATCCAGGATACAGCAAATCTGGGAATTCCATCCCAGGGAACAATTCCTAATTCCCAAAATCCCATCCATCCCTCCCTCTGGCAGTTTAAAACCATTCCCTTTCTCCTGGCATTATTTGCAGGGATAAAAAAATCTCCTTCTCCCTCCTTTTTATAACCCCTTAAAGCACTGGAAGACCTCAAGGAGTTCTCCTGGAGCCTCCTCTTCTCCAGAACATGGAAAACCAAATCCACAAGCTGAGGATGACCAAGGGAATGAATCCCTGCTCAAGGAGCTGGAGATGCCCATTGTGACTGGCAGCTCCTTTTTGGGATGCCCACATTATTCCATCCCTTTCCCAGAAGGAGGCAATGGGGCAGGGATTCCACCAGGAGTGAGGAGATTCCAACAACTGCCAGGAATTCCCTGCTTTGGTTGTACCAATCTTTAATTCATGGAGAAAAGTCCAAAACAGAGAGCTGGGGAAAGAAAACCACCTTTGGAATCTGTCTTTGCAGGGAGCTGAATTCCAACAAAATGGATTTTTTAATTTTTATTTCTATTTTTTTTTTTTTTTTTTTTTTGTGGAATGGAGCATCCAGTGCTTCATCCATGGGCAGAGTGGAAGGACACAGGACACAGGACACAGCTCAGCCCTCCTGCATTCCTGGCACTCCAGACAAACCTGTCCTACCTGGATTTGTCCAAACTGTCTCCCAAAGGATTGAAACCTTTGGCCTCCTCCATATGTTGGGATCAAGGATTTCACAACTTAATTATACCTGGAATTAAAGAGATCTTCCTTTGGTCTGTGTTCAAACCTCTGCCTGATATTTTGATTAGAGCTTCTCTTTCTTTTATTACCAGCTGTATTTTCCTGCTCCTCATTCCTCAGGACTGGATGGATTTATATTCCCATTCACATCCTTTCCAGTCTATTAATCCCTTCTACATTTCTTTATTTCCCTCCCTTCTCTTTTCTTCTGGTTGCCCATAATGGGTTTCAACAGGAGCAAAATTCATTTTTATTTTGTTTAGTTCTGCTCTAAGCATTGCTCCCTGGCTTTTCCCCTTTTCCAGCATCACTGAACATTGAGCTTTTCATGGAATTACACAGCAACTCCCAGACCAATTCCCCAAATTGCAGCAGCTCAGTCAAAATCCCAGAATCCTGGGATGCTTTGGGTTGGAGGGATCTTAAATCCCACCCAGTGCCACCCCTGCCATGGCAGGGACACCTCCCACTGTCCCAGGCTGCTCCAAACCCCATCCAAGCTGGCCTTGATCATTCCCTGGGATCCCTGGGGTGTCCATTGGGATTTGGAGCCACTTGGGACAGTGGAAAGTGTCCCTGCCATGGCAGAGGTGGCACTGGGTGATCTTTGATGTTCCTTCCAACCCAAACCATCCCAGGATTCTGGGATTCAGCTCCTCAGCTTGTACAGAGATCCTTCTCCATGGGAACTTCTGCTCGATCCAAATGGAAAGCCCTGACACAATCAAGGTCAGGGCTGCAGTTTTTACAAAGCCCCCCTGCCCCTTTTTTCAGATATTTCTTTGTACTCAGGTCCCTCCTCTGGCCTCTGGAATTGTAACTGTGCCAGTGAAAGGATTTCTGTCCCTGCAGCCACATTCCCAAGTCACCCAGGCTCTGGTCCTGCATTTCCAGACAACTGATGTGCAATCCCTCTCTCTTTCCCTGGCTTTTCCTCAAATGAACAGCCAGAAATTCATCCAAGCCCTGCACTTCTGTTATCATCTAGATGCAAGGAACTCCTTTTTTTTTGGGAATCATGGAAAACCTTTCCTAGGTGTTGCCATGAAGAAATAGTTCCCCCCTACCTGTTGGCCAAACAGCTGCTGCCATTGGATTCCTGCTCTTTTCCTTTTGCTCCCCACTCTCCTGGAGGATTGCTGGCTGTTGCTGACATTTGTATTGTGCCTGGCTTTATTAATTCATCAAATGCCAAGGATCTGGTTCCTCATTCTGCTGGAGCAGCTGGTTCCCATCAGCTGTTGTTACAATTGGCTTGAAAAACCTCCCAGGAGGAGCCCAATAACTCAGATTTGTCAGATCTGCAGTAATTCATGCAAGATGGGGCCGATGTGGAAATCCATATTTCTTAACTGCAAGGATCAAGATACCAATCCTATTGTTGAATCCAAGATGGGACTTCCAGTAGAACCCACTTGTCACTGACAATTCCCAATTGCCACCCCCCTTTCCAATTGCACAGCCTGAAATCTGCTGTGTTTGCTCTTAGGCCAGAGGTTTGTGCATTTCCTTTTAGGACAGAAGAAAATCTGTTCAGATTAGAACAGAACAACCCAAACAAATCAGAAAATCACTCCAGTGCTCCTCATACTCAGATAACTCCAGGAACATTTCCTTTAAATCCTCACATTTGGCATCTGCCAAAGAGGAATGTGTGGTTTGCCTCGATAGGAGAAATCTGGAAATGAACATTCAAACTTTTTCTGCTTTGTAATTTGTAATTGTCCAGGCTGGTTTAGCAATAAGTGTGTGAGCACAACGTTCAGGGAGTTTTTAGTTCTGGTCCTCTGACTCAACACAGACCTTTTGTTATCTTTTTGACTCAGGAATTACATCAGATGTCATTTGGAACTCACTGGCGGGCCCTGCATGACAGCAAATGCACAGACCCTGAGGAGAAACTCAACATTTCCTTATAAAAACCCTGCCTCGATGCTTTTTGTTTCCTCAGCACCTCCTGACCTGCACAATAATTGTGTCTGAATCAATTCAAGCTCTTGGACAGACACAGGATGAGGGGGAATGGCTTCCAGCTGGAACAGGCAGGGATGGATGGGATTTGGGAAGGAATTCTGTGAGGCCCAGGTTGCTCTGAGGGGTTGTGGACTCCTCATCCCTGGGAGTGTCCCAGGCCAGGTGGGAATAACCTGGGATAGTGGAAGTGTCCCTGGGATAGAGGAGATGTCCCTGGGATAGAGGAAAGTGTACCTGGAATAGTGGAAGGTGTCCCTGGGATAGAGGAAAGTGTACCTGGAATAGTGGAAGGTGTCTCTGGGATAGTGGAAAGTTTCTCTGGGATAGTGGAAAGTGTCCCTGGGGTAGTGGAAGTGTCATGGAAGTGTTCCTGGAATGGTGGAAGTCTCCCTGGGAGAGTGGAAGTGTCCCTGGGATAGTGGGAGGTGTCCCATGGATAAACTCTAAGGTCCCTCCCAAGCCAAACCAGTTGAAGATTCCACCATTCCATGATCCCAGAGGGTCTGTCCTGTCTGTCCCCACCAGCAGCTCGTTAAACAAATTAAAAATCTTCTCCCACCTCTCTGTGCCTACAGCAGCTCTGCCAACCCATCCCTTTTCCTTATTTTTTTTTTTTTTATCTCCTGGGTACAGCATCCTTGAGCTCTGGTGTGTAATCCTGGGTGTCCTGAGGAGCCCCAGGCTCTCCACAAAACTCCCAAACTCCAAGAACAAGGAACATCTTCAGCTCCATCCCCAGGGGACACCTCTGGCTTCGGGCTCCTCGTGGGCAGGAGGGCTGACCAAGAAAACAGAGGCAGCCTGTGGTTAAAGCCTGGGCTCTGGGCTCTATTCCTGGAATTGCAGCAGATTTCCTGTGTGGCTTTGGAAAAGTCACGTCAGCCAAAGCCCTGGGAGCTGGGGCCAAGCCACTGCTGCTCCAAATCAGGTGTTTGTTTGTTTGTTTGTTTGTTTGCTTGGCCAAGAGTGGATTTAGGAGCCTGATTTTTGGCATCCTGGGGGTTTTTTTTAATGGATCTTTGGTCCCTTATGTCTCAGGTGGCACAGCTCTGTGGAATTCCTGGAGAGCACTGGGTGCCAGTGCTCAGTTCACAGTTGTTGATATGTGAATTTAGGAGTGTTTATTTTATCAAGCTCCTCAGGTGGGCACTCATTTCTCTGAGCCAATCACTTTCACCCATGGATGAAGAAGATCCAGGAACAAAATTCCACCTCTTCAGGCCTTCCAGAGGCTCAGCACATAAAGGGTGGAGAGGCTCTAATCCCAGAGAAATGCAAAGCTGAGCATTTCTACTCCTGTTTATTCCACCTCTGTGGGTAGGCCTTGAATATTCCTGTTGCATTCTCAGAGGTTCTCACCCTGAAGATTTTTTTTTCCCCCCCTCAAAAAGAATCCCAAAATTTACCTGCTATATTTTCGATTCCCTCTCCAATTCTGTCAGGATCCAATCACCAGAAAATGCCATGCAAGACCTTTTTAAACAGAAAAATGCAAGGTAGGAGCCCACACCCACTCATTATTTTCATTCCTTGTCTTAAATAACCTGTCCAAACAAACAAATACCTCCCAGGCCGAGACCTTCTACAACAATTTTTAGTCCAGGCTGGATTTTAACAGCCAACTTATAACAACAATCCCCTCTTATTGGTGGTGGCGTGTGTGCTACCAGGGTAAAAATATTCCCAATGTGCACACACTGGATGGGATTTAAATAGAAATATCCTTGTGATTTTGGCTGACAGAGTCCTCGGGCAAAGCTGGCTCTGTGCAGAGGCAGAACTTTTCTTAGCACAGCCAGGGGCTGGCTGGGTTTGTGTCCAACCCTTGGGCAGGAGGGGACAGCAGGGACAGGAATGGGGGGCTGAGTTAATCTCAGCCTAAGCCTGTGTGAGGGACCCCAACTGGAGACAGTGAGGTGTTTTACACCCCAGCAGAAAAAAGTTGGGGTTTTTTTCCATTATCCCCAAATCCCCGAGGCTGGCAAAGCCCTCCCAGCCCCTGCAGTCCCAGCTGTGCCCCATGGCCACCTTGGCACCCTGAGTGCCACCTCCAGGTGCCACCTGCAGGGATGGGCACTCCAAAGCTCCCTGGGCAGCCCCTGCCAAGGCCTGAGCTCCCTTTCCATGGGGAAATTCCTGCTGCTGTCCAAGCTGAGCCTGCCCTGGCCCAGCCTGAGGCCGTTCCCTCTCCTCCTGTCCCTGTTCCCTGGAGCACAGCCCGACCCCCCCTCCCTGCCCCTCCTGCCAGGGACTTGTGCAGAGCCACAAGGTCCCCCCTGAGCCTCCTTTTCTCCAGCCTCAGCCCCTTTCCCAGCTCCCTCAGCCCCTCCTGGGGCTCCAGCCCCTTCCCAGCTCCCTTCCCTGCCCTGGACACCTCCAGCCCCTCCAGGGCTCTCCTGCAGGAGCCACAACTGGACACAGCCCTCGAGGGTCTCAGTGCCAGCACAGAGGGACAATCCCTGCCCTGGGGGACAATCCCAGCCCTTGGGGACAATCCCAGCCCTGGGGGACAATCCCTGCCCTGGGGGACAATCCCAGCCCTTGGGGACAATCCCTGCCCTGGGGGACAATCCCAGCCCTTGGGGACAATCCCTGTCCTTAGGAACAATCCCAGCACAGAGGGACAATCCCAGTCCTTGGGCACAATCCCTGCCCTTGGGGGACAATCCCAGCACAGAGGGACAATCCCAGTCCTGGGGGACAATCCCTGCCCTTGGGGGACAATCCCAGCCCTGCTCCTGCTGGACACACAATTTGACCCCAATGTGCAGCAAATCCCTCAGAGATGTGGCAAACAGGAGGCCCAAAAGCAAAGCGAGGGCTCTAAAAATCCCGGTGGCGAGTGAGATTCCCAAGCAAAGTGGATTAAAAAAATCCAAGGGAATCTTTAAACCAAATATTGGTTTTTGCAGAACAACAAAACCAGGGTAGTGTTTGCACTCAGCCATAAACTTTGCTGTGGTTGTGTAATCATGTGGAGTTGTGGCCTTAGGAGGAGTTAGAAAGCAGCTGCAGCAAATTAACTTTTCAAATTTATTATGGACTGGGTGGAATCTAGAAAATTCCCCCATGTTATTCTTTTTGCTTTAATAGAACTGGAAAAGGCACTTTTTGGATGAGGTTTCATCTCAAGTCTCTCCCCCATGGCAGGCACAAACCTGAAGCCTTCGAGGGGAAATACAAAACCAGACAAAAAACCAGACAAAAAAGCCCTCCCAGAAATGCATGGACATCTTTTTTCCTCCTCTAAGGACCTGATCCATACCCCATAGGGTTCAGGCAAAGGAATCCCAGTGTAGGGAGCTGGTAGAGCCTCAATAAGGTGACAATTTATGGGGTGACTCCAAATGAGTGAATTCTGGTACAACAGGTGGGGATCCTCATTCCTGAGAAAAGGGTGGGCAAGGAGGAAATCCATAGAATGGTTTCCACAGCTGGCATGGGGGAAAATTCTGGATTCTGTGCTGAGAAATAAATTAGATATAAATAAGTAAATAAATTAGAATAAATTAGAGTCTACTCTAAAAATGAAGCACAGAAAGCCTCCAGTGCCCTGCCTTTTTTTAGAGGATAATCACAGGAAGCTGTCCCACATTCCCAACATTCTCCAATGTTTCAGTTTCTCTTTCCTTTCAAAGTAATTTCCACGTGTCCCTCTCCAGCTCCTCAGTCCTCTGGGGGTTTTTCCCTGGGATCTTCAGTTCCTTGGCTCCCCACTCTTCCCCTTTCACACCTCTGGGTCTCCTCTCACCTTCCTCACTTCTCCTCATCCCATCCCACTTTGAATGCAGCTCACTGGATGATCCTGAGTGTCTTTGGAGATCCTGGGGTTTTCCCATCTCAGGAGAAGCAGGGAGTTGTCTTTGGGGTTCTGTCTGTAGCAATGATGGTTCTCAGGAATCCACTAAGGATGAAACCTTTCCCAAGGAGAGTCTTCCCAAAACAAAACCATTTTGAAATGAATAATGGCAAGGAGACCAGCTCATGTTTTAATGCTTTTATTGAGAAATCACCTCTGGGTGGGAGCCTGACAGAGCTGCTCCCAAGGGACAATGCAGAGGAGGAGGAATTCAGCTTTGCTGTGCAGCAGAGCTGGGCCTTCTGTCCTCACAGGAGTCCCTCAGGGGACCCTGGCTGGCTCCTAGTCCAGGGGTGTCACGTCCATCGGGTGCTGTTCAGGTCATGGTGACAAGGCAGGAGGGTCCTGGTTGGTGATTTCATCTTCTTCACTGCTTTTCTTACTTGGGAGTTCCATTTTTGGTTTCCCATGTTATATTGGCTCGTTGTTTTTAGGGGTTTTTTATTACTGAGTTGTGTCCCATGAGCACTTGTGATCTTCTCATTTTCCAGGCACCATTTTGGGAGCAGGGAAGGGAGGGAAAGGGCACAATGGCAAGACAATTCCAGGGAGTGGGGATCAGAACAGAACAACAGCAGCAATTAACATAAAAAACAGGGTGTTTTCCACAGTTAACAGAACAAACAGGAGCTTGTTCCTAACACATTTCCCAAGCACTTTATTGAACAAAGTGATGAATTCCCTGTAATGTTCACTTGCTGGAGATCCCATCCAAACCTTATCCAGTGGAAATTTCTGCATCACCTCCAAAGTTCTTGGGATGTCATTACAACCTGGGACAGGATCTTTTTGTTTTCCCTGCATGAGCAGTCTTGTTCCCACTTATCCCTGCATATTTCTGCTGGGTGTTGGATCCTCCTGAGGAGAGCTGGAATTTTTACCCTCCAAAACCCCTTCCTTAAAGCCCAGTCATTGTTTTTGGAAATTGTTCAGTTCCTCCCATTGTTTTCCTACCAAACTTTCACTCCTGGATTCGTTCCCTGTGCTGGTGGCAGGATTTACCTTCGGAGCAGGCAAGCAGGGAAAGTGGTTGGACCTTGAGAATTCAGCTCCTTGCTGCCATGAATGAAGGATTTTAGGGATGCCACGCTTCACTTCTGGCCCTGAGAGGCTCAAACCAGCTGCTCTTGCAGGTGAAATGTTCATTGTCCCTCTAGGAATGCTCTGCATCCACAGGGAACAAAGCTGGCTCCTCTCCAGAAAGCACTCAGGGCATTGCAACAGGAAGCTCCTGCTTTGTGTGCTGGATTTTTCCCTCTGGGTTCCTGAGGAATAGATCAGAAAAGAAGGAAAATAGTTAAGGCTGCAACAGAAGCAGGTTTCAGTCATGAACTGAGAGCAGGGGATGAGCACCAGCTCCTTGGAATCTTGTCCCTAATTGGGAAAAATTTTAAAATCGTAGGATCTTCAACCCAGTGTGAATCTGAGCTCTCCAGTAGAACCAGTACAGACCACTGAGGGTCTGGTTATGGAATTCCTAAGTCCAGACATGCTCCAGATCATTTTAGTGAAGAACTGTACACAGATCACTCTTTTCTAGGTGATTTAGTGCCTGATTTTTTTTTTTTTTCCATCAGTGGATCTGAAAATCCTGGATAACTTCAGAGGCAGCTGAGAATTTCTCTGCCCAGAGCAGCCCTGGCAGTGCCTGGGAGGTGTCCCTGCCATGGCAGGGGGGTGGGAATGGGATGAGCTTTAAGATCCAAACCATTCCATGATCCTTAGACACATTTTCTGTTTGAATACAGAGAATTCCTACAAAAGAACCTCCGAGTGTCTCCAGGGAAAATCCACACCTCTTCTAAGGTGACCTTGATGTTCCTGAGTGGTGCCTGTGCAGAGTTCTCTGCTTGTCACAAAAAAAACTGCTAAAACCACACATTAAAACCAGTTTTAAAGCCAGCAAACAGCTTGAAAAGAGGAAATGTTTGAGCAGAACCCCATGTGCAGCACCCCCTGCCAGCTCCACTGCTTTATTACCCCTGCTTACTTCACTGCAGGCTCCCAGGAGCAGCTGTGGATAACAGCCACTCATCCCTTACATTTCCCCTCCATCCCCAAAGCTCCTCTCCCTGTTTTCCACAGTTCATGGAGCAGCCAAACCACTCAGGGCTTTGCCAGAGGCCACTGCCCACTCCTTACAGGAGCCCAGTGATGCAGCTGCACTCACACAGTGGCTCCTTTTCCTCCTTGGATACAGCTCAGGAACCATCCCAGCCTTTTCCTCCCTCTCCATCTGCAGAGAGCCATCACTGCTGGCAGGGAGGGTGATAAATCAGCATCGATCCTGCTCCAGCCTCTGCTGGAATTTGTCACTGCAGAGGGACATTTGTCACGGCTCTGACAGGTCAGGGATTGAAGCAGTGCTGCAGATATTTAGGTCCAGTCTGTTTTTCAAGCAGGACAAGCAGGCTCTGCAGTGCAGCTCTTCCAGGAGCTGTTCCAGCCTGGCAACAGCCTTGGAATGAGTCTGTTCCTTCGTGTCCATCACCCACAGGATGAACCAAAGGAACAGCAAAACAGGGGAGAGTGGATCAAACAATCCCAGACTGGTTTGGGTTTGGATTAAACATCACCTCATTCCACCCCCTGCCATGGCCAGGGACACCTTCCACTATCCCAGATTGTTCCATCCCTGGAAATGTCCCAGGCCAGCTTGGACAGGGCTGGGAGCAGCCTGGGACAGTGGGAGGTGTCCCTGCCCTGTGTCCCTGGCTGGGCTTTAAGGTCCCTTCCAGCCCCGTTCCTGCAGTGACTCCACGATCTCCTGGTTTTCTTGACCTTGCAGGATAATTAGAATCCATCATTCCCCGCTGGGAAATGCCTGGATTTGTTATTTCTGTCACCCATGGGATGTCATTACTTCCTGTCAAACCTGTGTTGCCTCAGAAATTCCAGGTTTGTGTCTCATTGAGGTGGGAACAGCAAAAAAAAAAAAAAAAACCAAAAAAACTCGGGGATTTTATGGACAGTGACAGGAGACGAGAAATGGATGCAGAGCAGGGATGGCAGGATTTCAGGATTTCAGGATTTCAGGAGAAAATCCTGCAGAGCAGAGCTGGCAGCAGGCAGGGCTCTGGGATAAAACAAGGAAAGGGGAGTCTGAAAACAAAGAATTCCAGACTGCTTTGGGCTGAGAGCGACCTTAAATCCCATCCAGTCCTACCCTGTCCCACTCCCACTGTCCCAGGCTGCTCCAAGCCCTGTCCAGCCTGGCCTTGGGCACTGCCAGGGAGCCTGGAAGTGCTCTGGGAATTTTATTCCTCCCCACCCTGCCAGGGAACAATTCCTGCCCAATATCCCATCCAGCCCTGCCACTCCACAGCAAAATCAGCTCCAGATACAAATCCA
This sequence comes from Sturnus vulgaris, assembly GCF_052056855.1. Lineage (NCBI taxonomy): Eukaryota > Metazoa > Chordata > Aves > Passeriformes > Sturnidae > Sturnus > Sturnus vulgaris. Next base: position 118,054,331 of record NC_142244.1, on the reverse strand, counting down.
TGAGAAAGGAGGATCCATAATCTCACTTATCCATGGAACAGCAATGTCTGTATGTTAAAGGTGATTTTGTTCCCCATGTTCTCAGATTTTCCAGAACACAACCTCTTCTTCTGCCTCTAAATTCTGCCTGGATTTAGGATATTTTTGGGATATTTAGGATATTTTCAGGACTTGTTGAGTTTGTTTGGCTTTCTGGATTTGTGGTAGATACAGGGAGACCTGGCCATGCTTTTGTCCATCCCAGAGGTTCCCACTGTATCAATACTTCCAGAAAATTGTGCCTGACTGGGATCTTGCATTGCCTAGGACCTCTCCTGGCAGAGGAACCTCAGAGTTGTGAGTCAGAGCTGAGATGCCTCAACAAGTGCTTCATTCCTGCTCTTCCCACATAATGAAAGTGTTTGGGAAATGGTGGCTTTGCAGAATGTCCTGTGTCTCCCATGCTTCTGTGTTCTCATTCCAAATATCCATATTGTCATGCCCAGAAAACTGGAGAAGACAGGGAAGAGATTTCTATGGCTAACAAGGACATTCTGGGAGATTTTTCCATAATCCAAATGTGAAAAGTGATATTGAGATTTAAGGAACAGGAAAGGAGAGACAAAAAGTGATGGAAGCAGGGATGAGGGAATAGGAATTGTGAGGAGGATGGGAAGAGCCCAGGTCCAGTGGAGGAGCCATGGGCAAGGTGGGCAGGGAATTGGTTTGGGCAGAAGGATTTGGGCTCCTCTGGAATCTCATTTTCCACCAGGGAATGTTTGCTGTAAAGGAACGAGGGAAAAGCAAAGGAGGGGCTTGGAAAGCCTTTTATTCCAGAGGGGGTGGATCTGCTGGAATTTCTCCCTGGCAGCAGCAGGAGCAGGGCAGGGATTGTCCCCCAGGGCAGGGATTGTCCCCAAGGACAGGGATTGTCCCCAAGGGCTGGGATTGTCCCTAAAGACAGGGATTGTCCCCCAAGGGCAGGGATTGTCCCTCTGTGCTGGCACTGAGACCCTCGAGGGCTGTGTCCAGTTGTGGCTCCTGCAGGAGAGCCCTGGAGGGGCTGGAGGTGCCCAGGGCAGGGAAGGGAGCTGGGAAGGGGCTGGGGAATCAGGACTTCATGTGAGCAGGAATTTCCCCATGGAAAGGGAGCTCAGGCCTTGGCAGGGGCTGCCCAGGGAGCTTTGGAGTGCCCATCCCTGGAGGTGGCACCTGGAGGTGGCACTCAGGGTGCCAAGGTGGCCATGGGGCACAGCTGGGACTGCAGGGGCTGGGAGGGCTTTGCCAGCCCCGGGGATTTGGGATCCTGTGACTCAGCAGCCAGGCAAACAAACAAGTGAGGGTTTGTGTTTGCATTGCAGATGGACACAGGGAAATCCAGCTGCTCTCAGCCTCCACAGCTGTTGGATCCGAGCCTTTCCCGGCTCCCAGAGTGATGAGGTTTGGCCGGAGCTGGATCCCAGCAAGGAAAGGGTTAACCCCACACCTGTGGGCAGCTCCTGAGGTGTTTTTTCCCCTGAACACATAATTAAGCCGTGAGCTCATTTACAGCCCATAATGAGGTCATTATGATGCCACCGGGTCGATTTTTGCCAGAGCTGGCAATCCCTAATCTGCTTCCTCTGCAGCAGCTCCCAAAGGAAGGGAGAAACCCAAACACCCATCCCAGCTAACAATGCTTTTATTTGCACTGCTGGGGCCCCAAATTCCTTTGTTTATTCCCCCTCTTTCTGATGGGTTTTCCATAACAAGGAACACGCAGGAGATGCAGGCAGCACAAATCCACTCTGCCTGTTCCACTCCTTTGATTTTCTCTCCATCTCCTTGTTGGCTTCAGCTCCTGGAAAGCCTTAACTGGGTTCCTCCAGTGCTGAGACTTTTTGTGGTTCCTGAAGGGGGATCAAAAAGAAAATTCCAGCTCATGGAAAGGAGGACCCTGTAGGCAAGTGAAGACTGAAAGAGGAACAAGTCCCTCATGGGCTGCTGTTAAAGCAGATTCTTTCTCTTCTCTGGATTTATCTGTGGCACATCCTGCCCAGCAAGAGAGAAGAGGAATAATCTCAGAATTCCAGCAGAACCAGCCAAGGTGACTGTTGGAATGGCTTTGACCACTTAACTCCCTGGTGGGAACCCTCTGGAGCTGCAGATTCCAAGAGAAATGGGCACTGCAGGGTGGGGAATGAGGGAATCCAAAAATGGGAAATGTCCCTGCTCCATCCTTGGGGATTTTGGGAATCCCAAATGGGGAAATGTCCCTGCTCCATCTGTGGGGATTTTGGGAATCCCAAATGGGGAAATGTTCCTGCTCCACCCCTGGGTTTGTGTGGCTCACGTGGCCAAATCCTGGTCACATCCAGCCCAGAGTGGCCCTGGCAGTTGTAGGGTCCCTCCTGCTGACCCCACCTCACCTGCAGAGGGACTCTGGGATCTTTGGGATTTGTCCCAAAGCTGGGAACAGCTGGACTGGGACTCCGAGGAGCCCAGCAGGACATGAGGGATGTGCTCCCACCTGGGATGTTTGTCCTTCTTTGGGCTTGGAACTGTTCCCAGAGCCCCTGACCAGCACTGGAACTCCCCAAATCCTTCTGGAGATGCCTCCTCATCCTCCCTGAGAGCCAGGAATGCTGAATTTATCACTTACACCCCACACACGAGCACTAAATCCATCTTTTTCACCTGGACATGAGGGAGATCCACGGCCCAGCTTCCCTGGAAAAGCAAAACACATCCAGGGTCTCAACAAAACCCTTTTTGTGCTGCTCTGCTCCCTGACCAAAATGAAGCAGCACCTTCTTGTCCAGGCTGACATCCAGGCAGCTGGAAGCTCTCAGGAAAACTTGGGAGCTGCCAAGTCACCATTTCCAGGTGGGAAAGGGGCCATTCCCAGGGGGGAAAGGAGTGACAGATAAATAACCAAAATACCAGATGTGTGGCAGCCCTTCAGAGCAGGGAAACTGAGACTCCTGGGGAGGAATTTCAGCTGCAGCAGAGCTGCTCCAGGAGAGCTGGAGATGGATTTGGACAAAGGCTGGAGGGACACAGGGAGTGGCTTCCCACTGCCACAGGGCAGGGCTGGATGGGATTTTGGGAATTAGGAATTGTTCCCTGGCAGGGTGGGCAGGGCTGGCACAGGGTGCCCAGAGCGGCACATTATTATTAAACACTTAAAATACACTTTAAAAAATATCCTATGGATTTATCCTATCATTTGTAAATATCCAATAGGCAAAGGATCCTGTATTTTAAAATATATTTATATCCTCTTTATTCAGTATGACCTGAGTCCACGAAATAACCAAATTATTTTGTTACTGCATCATCTGAGCATTGCTGCTGCTGCATCTGCAGGCTTGGAGCCAGCTGGGTTTATGTGGCACTGGTGGCAGCACAAACTGGCCTTTGGAAAGATGGAACTTCTCTCCTTATCCTGCAAATTTGGTCAAGAAAACTCCACATTTAAAAGGAGCCAAAGCTGCAGCTTCAGGAATGACTGGAATGTCCCCTCCATGCCCCGAATTCCTTTCACATCCCTCTAGGTTAGAATTGTTTAAATTATCACTTTAAAAAGTGCTCATCTCAAAGAGTATCGTTGAGATGCCACCTGTGAATTGTGATTCCCATTTTCTGGATGGGTTTGAAGTCCTGGGATGGGAGCTTTGTTTGGGAAGTTCACCCACACCAGGAGCTGGCTGTGGTCCCCTGGTGCAGGAAGCCACCCTTGGCTTGGTGGCTGCTCAGGAGAGGAAAAACCTTCCAGCCCTGCTGGGCATCCCTTGGTCTCATCCTGCTGCTAAATCCCCCTCTGGAAAAGAAACCTCCCCCTCTGGAAGCTGATCCTCCCGAAAATCCCACGGGACTGGTGATCCTGGAAGTGCCAATTGGGGTTTTGTTATAGAAGGAAAGCAAAATGTCTTTATCTCCCCCCTCAAATAACATCATCAACGTTTCCACAGGATTGTTTGGATCACAAAATCCAATTAAAGCAGGCAGAGGTGTTGGACTGAGGGCTGCTGCCCCCGTTCCTGCCAGCACCTCCCAGCTCCCTTCCCTGGAAAAGCCAAAATTCATTTCCCCAGGTGGGAGCAGCTCCTCCCTGGAGGGTGGAGGAGTCCTGCAGCACCATCCCAGCATCTCCCTGTTCCCACATCCCACACTCCCTGCAAGCTGGAGCTGCTTGGAGATTTCTCTTTGGAATTGGAAGCAAATATTGCCCTGGGTGTGCTCCCAGCACAGCCACCAGCAGCTCCAGGAGTGCTCTGGCTGTTCTTCCAAACGTGATCCAGGGGCACAGCCAGATCCTGCAGAAGAGGAGGAGAAACCAACTGGAATTGCAACTGTATGGATACAGAAAGTCCTGGGTGGAATTTCACTGGAAACCTCTGGGTCTGAGCACCAGGAGGAGCTGCTGGCAGCACGCTGGAATTCCAGAATTCCAGCAGCATCCCAGCTCTGGGTTATGTGAAGCTCCCTGAGGTGTTTCCCAGCATCCAGAGCCTCCTTTTCACCCTGGAGGAATTTAGTGATGGGATTGTCCTGCCCCAGATGTGGGAAAAGGGAAAGGGTGGAGAGAAAAGAAGGGCAGGGCAGACAGAGAACCATGGAATTAGTTGGGATGGAAAGGATCTTAAAGATCACCCAGAGCCAGCCCTGCCATGGCAGGGACACCTCCCACTGTCCCAATGTCCAACCTGGAACTGAACATTCCAGGGATCCAGGGGCAGCCACAGCAAATCTGGGAATTCCATCCCAGGGAACAATTCCTAATTCCCAAAATCCCATCAAATCCTACTCTGAAGCCATTCCCTGGGTGCTGTCCCTCCATTCCCTGGGTGCTGTCCCTCCATTCCCTGTGTGCTGTCCCTCCATTCCCTGGGTGCTGTCCCTGCATTCCCTGGGTGCTGTCCCTCCATCCCTTGGCAATTGTCTCTCTCCATGGTTCCTGCAGCTCCTTCAGGCCCTGCAAGGCCACCCTGAGCTCAGCCCAAAGCTTCTCCTCTCCAGGCTGAACAATCCCAGCTGTGCCAGCCTTTCCTCCCAGCAGAGCTGCTCCATCCCTCTGCTCATCCTGCTGCCTCCTCTGGGCTCTCTGCAGCAGCTCCAGCTCCTCCCCAAGCTGGGACAGGGCTGGATGCAGGATCCAGGTGAGCTCTCACCTGGCTCTCACCCAGGGTTGGTTTTTGGGCCATTTCTCCTCAAGACCTGCAGTTTATTTCCCCTTTTATTTTATTTTACTGCCTGGCACCAGCTGCAGTTCTCTTTTTCCCGAAGTGCACCTGGATTGGGAGTTCCTAATGAACAGGATTTTTGTTGCTCTTGGCTCAGGAACGTGAGCAGCTTGCTCCAATATTTCTCTTTTTTTTTTTTTTTTTTTTTTATGTGAGTTTAATAAAGTTTGTTGTCTGCTCAAGCTCTGCTGTTGTCTCCTCACTTGTAGGGAAGTGGGAAGCTGTGCCAGGAGTTTTCCTGTGGAGGTCCAACAAAACCCTGAGCCACGGAGCCAAGGAATAACGGGGCCCCCATGGCCCTAAAGCAGCACTGGGAGCCTCATTAAAATTGATCTGGAATTCAGCAATTAATCAACACTCACCCAAAACAATGCAGTCAATTAATCAGGCACAAAATGCCCCATCCAGATCACAGGCCCAAGCTTTGGATAAAAACCAAGCCCAAGAGAAACTCTCAGTTCTTGGTGGATAGGGAAGGACCAGGATGTTTCAGCACATGTAATTAGCAATTAATTACTCATTAGAATTGCCCCACCAAGCAAACGTGGAGCACATCCAAGGGCTCTCATTCCCTTTGGATCACTGGGCCCTGATTTCATTTTTAAAAGCCCTTTTGGGATGTACAAAAGGCAAAGAGCTCCTTCAGGCCCAGGGGCTGTGGGGGTCATTCAGTGGGATATCATGGAATTATGGAATTCCTGAGGGAAGGGACCCCCAGGGATCATTGATCCCACCCTGCCCTGCCCAGACCCCCCCCAAAATCCCAGCCTGGGCATCCCTGGCAGCTCCTGGAGCTCTGTGCCCATTCCCTGGGGAGCCTGGGCAGTGCCCAGCACCCTCTGGGGGAAGAGCCTTGCCCTAAAATCCATCCTAAATCCCTCCTGGCACAGCTCCAGCCTCTCCCTGGGTGCTGCCAGAGATCAGAGCTGTCCCTCTGAGGAGCTGCAGCCCCAGGGAGCTCTGAGTCCCCTCAGCTCCTCTGCTCCCAGTCCTTGAGGATTTTCCCTTTCCTCGGTGGAAAATCCACCCTTCCTGCACAAATCCCAAAATTCCTGGGGATTCCAGACACCACATCAGGCAGAGAGAGGAGGGACACGTCCTCCATGGACTGTCCCAAGCTCCCAGGGCAGGGCTGGATGGGATTTTGGGCAGGAATTGTTCCCTGGGAAGGGGCTGGGATGGAATTCCCAGATTTGCTGTGGCTGCCCCTGGATCCCTGGAATGTTCAGTTCCAGGTTGGACATTGGGACAGTGGGAGGTGTCCCTGCCATGGCAGGGCTGGCTCTGGGTGGGATTTGAGGTCTCTTCCAACCCAAACCAGTCCATAATTCTGTTTTTCTTTTCTTCCTTTTGGAAACTGAATTCTCTGGCATTTTTTTGTGATTCCCTGTTCATGCCTGGAGATCCAGGACCTGCCAAGATCAGCCTGGGCCTGGATTTTCCAACCCTGATGGGGTGTCCATAATTCTAATGTCACCTTTCCATTCCATGCCCCACTCCTGTGATGCCTTTAGGCAAAGCTCCCCAGAAATCCTCCAGGCAGGAATTTAACCCATGAGGGCTGGAAAATAGACACAGATCAAGTATCTCACCCCTAAAAAAATCAATTCATAATGGGAAAAAAGAGGAAAAGAAAGGAACTTTGCCCCCTGGAATGTGAACCCCTACTCCCATACTCAGTGGCAGGAATTCTGTGGGAATCTCTGCTGGGTGCTGCCCAAATTTCGGGTTTTCCATGAAATCTGATTGCTATTCAGGAATTTCCTTGCAAAATCCACATTGCCCTGGAGAGTTAAACCAGGAGCACCCAGGAGCTGCTGCTTCAGGAAGGATGAGCTTAAACATTGGGATGGCTGGGTGGAATTCTTGGTGAAAATGGACTGTGAGATCCCATACCCAAAAAAATGAAAGCAAGCCAGTGCCAGAACTGGGAATTAGGAATCCTTCTGGGGAAAACCTGCAGTGCTGAGGAGTGCTGCTGGTCCTTAGGGGAATTCAGCAGCTGGGAAAACTTTTCCTCCTTCCAAAGGCTGAGTTTTGGATCTGGGATCCCCCTGGACCACCCAGGTGAGCCCAAGGTGCCTTTGCAGCCTCAGGGTTGGCACCATGGCCCCCCTAACCCAGGGAAAACTGCAGGAAAGGAGCTCAGCCAGCTGCCTCAGGGGGCTTTTTTATGTCCCTGCCTTTCAGATGGACACCAAAAAAAAAAAAAAAAAAAAAGGCAAAAATAAAATCCTTGGCCCCTCCTTTGTGAGGAGAACAGCCTGGGAATATTTATTATTAAAAGGAGTGATGGAGCAGTTTCCATTCTTCCATTGTTCCTGCTTTTTTCTTCTTTTCTCCTTGTAAAAATACCCGAATAAAAGCAATTTATTAAGAACTGGCCTCGCTTCAAAATAGTTCCCCTTAATGTGAATGCTCTTAGTGACACTGTAAAATTTATTTACAGTTTCTCTTTTTGCTCATTGTTTGGATGGACCATAGGACACCAATAAAAAAAAAAATCAAGGAATTATTTATCCTAAGCAGATGGAGCAGATGGAGCATTGGTGATAAGCAGCAGCTGGGCCTGATAAGCTGCCTTTGACTCGGGGTTTTCTTCATTTTTTGGAGCATTTTTTTTTTTTTTTCTGTCATCCAGCTCTCTTGGTATTAAAGGGAGGTTAAATGTGGAAATCTAAGTCCATATTACTGAAAGAGTGAAGAATAAAGGATGAGCATCACCCTCAAAGTGCTCCCTGAGCATCCTTGTGACTCCTGATGCCTTTCCCCACTTGGAAAGAAAAGCAAGACTGAAAAATAAAATCACAAAACCAAGGAGGGTTAAAAGCTCAGTGTGGAAAACCCCAACAGAGTGAGCAGGGAGTGGAAATCTTGCCTGGATTCACCTCCAGAGATGCCAAATAATGGAATTATGGAATATCCTGAGTGGGAATAAACCCCCAGGGATCATTGATCCCACCCTGCCCTGCCCAGACCCCCCCAAAATCCCAGCCTGGGCATCCCTGGCAGCTCCTGGAGCTCTGTGCCCATTCCCTGGGGAGCCTGGGCAGTGCCCAGCACCCTCTGGGGGAAGAGCCTTGCCCTAAAATCCATCCTAAATCCCTCCTGGCACAGCTCCAGCCTCTCCCTGGGTGCTGTCCCTGTGCAGGCAGTCAAGGACACAGAATTCCCACCTACAGGAGTTCCATGCTGGATTCATGATCCCTTCTCCCAGGAAGGAGCCAGGCCTGGCTGTGGGTGGTCTGAGTCACTCATCCCTCTCCAGCCAAGGACATCAGAGCAGGATCCAGCTGGACACTCCTGCCCACAATCCCTTCCATTGATGTCATTTGGAATATCCTAGAAAGGATCCATTGAACTGCGAGGGGAAGAAGAGGTGGATGGAAACAGAGAAAACAAAACTGCCACAATCAATTTGGTCACAAATTGTCCCGGGGAGAAAGCTGGGCCAGGTGCAGGGCTGTGATTAGGATCGAGTGTTGGGAATGGCTCCAAGGGATTCAGCTGAGCTGGCTGCGGGGGCTTTGGGGGCTGCAGACAATGAGGAAACTCATTCATCCTCAAACCTTCACCTTCCTGGCACATGAGTCATGGACTGGGGAAGGTCAGAGCCCTGGATTCTTGGAATAGAACAGAAGAACGAGATTATTGTGGGCTGAGACCCATCTTGGGATCAGCAAAGGGATTGGGATTGTGTCCCTGTGCCCCCTCAGGTGTGACCCCACCTGCAGAGCTGCCCCAGCCCTGTCCCAGCTTGGGGAGGAGCTGGAGCTGCTGCAGAGAGCCCAGAGGAGGCAGCAGGATGAGCAGAGGGATGGAGCAGCTCTGCTGGGAGGAAAGGCTGGCACAGCTGGGATTGTTCAGCCTGGAGAGGAGAAGCTTTGGGCTGAGCTCAGGGTGGCCTTGCAGGGCCTGAAGGAGCTGCAGGAACCATGGAGAGAGACAATTGCCAAGGGATGGAGGGACAGCACCCAGGGAATGGAGGGACAGCACCCAGGGAATGCAGGGACAGCACACAGGGAATGGCTTCAGAGTAGGATTTGATGGGATTTTGGGAATTAGGAATTGTTCCCTGGGATGGAATTCCCAGATTTGCTGTGGCTGCCCCTGGATCCCTGGAATGTTCAGTTCCAGGTTGGACATTGGCACAGTGGGAGGTGTCCCTGCCATGGCAGGGGTGGCTCTGGGTGGGATTTACCATCCCTTCCATCCCAAAGCATTCTGGAATTCCCTGACATTTTGAGTCCTGTTTCAAAGCACTGGGAGTTCCCAAGAGAACCATCAGGGTCAAAGTTGGCCTTTCTGTAGAGCTCCAACCATGCCAGAGGAGGAAATCAGCAGCTGGGACCAGGTTTTTGAGGGAGAAACAGGTGAGAGCAGGAATCCAGGTGTGTGCTGATATCCCTGACACGGGAGATGCACAGGAGGGTTTTGTTGGGAAAAGCAGGAGTGGAAAAAGAACCCAAAACTGAGAATTCCAAAGTGTTTTGTTTTTTTTTTTTTTGTATCCCACCTGCTGGCAATTCCCAGCTTGTCCTCCCAACAGAACTGGCTGGGAAAAGGTGTCAGGACAATTCTTGGGTAGAAAGAGCTGATAAATCTTATTAAAGACAATCAAAGGGGAAAAAAGGGATCAAATTATTCTAGATCCTTCCTCCTCTCAGGAAAGCAGGGAACATCCAGAACAGCTTCCAAATAATCCCTTGGATTTTCACTCCCCTCTTCCACCCCTTTGGTGTGGGGGCACTGGAAGGATTTCACTGCTTTTTTTTGTTATTTCAGTTGCAAGAAAATTCCCTGTGAAGGAAAAAAAAAAAAGGGTGAAAAGCATTTCAGATATTCCCAGCTTCTTATCTCCTTGGAAAAATTTGGGAGAGGGAGAATGGACCCCGGGCTCCTGGGCTGGATCTTCTTTCCTGAGGCATCTTTTGGTTCTTTTCCTCAATCCTTTGTTTGGGAGGCATCTCCACCCCTTTGGGACAGGAATTCAAACCAGAGGCTTTTCCCAGAATATTCACATTTCTGGAAGCTTCCCTTCCCCAGAGGAGAAGGAATCAAAACCTCAGGGATTGATTTAGAATTTTATGGAGCTGAGCCAGAAATTCTGAAGGAAAAAAAAAAAAAAAAAAAAAAAAGTTTTGTGTGGCCATAAATCAGCTGAGCTGGTGGATGTGAAGAGACAACTGATCAAAAGGGCAGGATGAGTGGAATTTCTGGGAAAGCCATGGAAAGAAAAATGTTTCATTTTTAAGAGTTGTTTCTTCATCATTTGGGTCATTCAGGTGCTTTTCCCTCAGGTGCTTTTTGTCCAATCTTGACTGATGGGGAAATATTCTGGAATTTTCTTGTCTCACAACGTGTTCCATTTCCATTGGGATAATTTGGATTGTTCAGCTGGAACCAAAGCTTTTGGCTTTTTGGTTTTTTTTTTTAAGTGCCCAACTCTTGGAATTCCAGTAATATAAAAAAGCTACTTCAACAGATTGAAAATGTTGATTAAACGCTGGGATAATTCCAATAATATTGGAAAAGCACAACCTTTGGAACTGGCAGGAATCCCTTCTTCCAGAGGTACATGGATGATTTCCATGCCTGAGTTTTCCAGCAGATCCTGCACAGAAGGAACAGAAATTCCACACTGGGGGGAGTTTAAAAGGCTCCATCCCAAGTCCCTTTGTCCTTCTGGCCCAGGAATTACTCGGAGTGAGTCACAAATTTATCACCTCCAACAGCCCAGTGCATCCAATCTTGGAAATGAGGGATTAGGAAAATCACCCAGCTCATCTCTGCACCAAATTCCCAAGCCCCAATAATTTTGGAGAGTTCCTGCCTGAGCTCCTGAGAGCAGAACTGCAGCCACTTTTCCTTTATTTTCCCCCATTTATCCCCTTTTTTTGTGCCTTTGATGAAATTTAAAAGGAGGAGAGGCAGTGGCAGCTGAACGTTTGAACACCCCTGGAATTCTCAGGATGGATCTCATTAACAAAGGTCTAAAATAAACCCAGGGATTTCATCAGGGGAATATTTATTCCTATTTATTCCTGCTCCATAACAAAGCCAAGAGCAGACCTTTCCTGCCTGGGAGAGGTTTTTTTTTTTTTTTTTGGAGCAGGATAATTCCCATGGGATGAACTGCAACAGGGGGATCCCAGTGTTTTTGTCACCCTCTGTGCTATGGCAGAGTGGGAGAGAGGGACAAATTCCTGCTGCTTGGAGGGGAGGTTTTGTCACTGCTCAGTTATTTCCTGACCATCAATCCCACCTACAGCCTTGGGAATGTGGGATCTCAACCAAAACCTCTTTGGAAGTGAAGTCCTTGGATTTTCAGGCTTTTCTGGGGAGTTGTGGCCCTAATGGAACAAAAGAAAAGATTCCTCACACTCCGAGGAAACGAAAAAAAAAACAAAAAACCTTTATTTACTTTTCGTGTGTGTTTACAGAATTCCAGCAATCACCTGACCCCATCACCAGTCCATCAATCCTCTCTTCCTCCAAAGAGAAATGCAAACCAATCATTATTGTTGGGAAAATTAATCCCCAAACACCAGGGGTTTTATGTCAAAAAAGGAGACAGAGGAATCCTTTTTGCTTTATTGGAATAAAGGCAGAGGCCATGGGACATTCCCCTGGGGTCTCTCAGATTTTTGGAGGCCTCACCTCCTTTTTATCCCAATTTCCCACCCACATTTCCCTCTCTCTTTCCCCATGGGCTGAGGTCCTTGAGAGGCACAGACTTCCCTAAGATTCCCCTCGAATGTACAACCCTCCCTTTTCATTTTTAATTCTTACAGAATTCATGGCTTTCCCCCATTGCTTCTTTCATCTTTCAATATCCAATTTCATTGATCAGCAAACCTTCAGTTTGTAAAAGGCAAATAACTTTTTTTTTTTTTTTTAATTCTTCAATCAGTGCAATCCATCCCATTGTTTCTTTTCTCTCTCAGTGCTGGATTTATCTCCCAGCAGATCCAGAGCTCGTTTGGAAAGACAAATTCAACATTGCTCTCATTATTTACAAGAAAGAGTGTGAGAAAATGTTAAATAAAAATAAAAAATCTGTCAACACCCAGAAGGCTGAAACACAAGGACAAGAGGGGAGGGAGTTTCACTTTTGCCAAGACAACCTGACCTTGTTTTATTCCAGCTCTCCTGGAGTCCTTTGGGACATTTTGGGAAATTGGGATGGACATCCTGGAGGCTGGACATGATTCCCATGGGATCAACCCAGGCCAGAATTATCTCCAGGCTTTGGGAAAAATCTGCTGCTCTCCAAAGGTTGTGAAGAATCCTAAAAAAAAAAAGCTGAAAGGTTCGTGAACTGCCCAGAATTTTCTGGAATTTTCCAGGAGTTCCCACTGGCTCCTCCAATCCTGAAATCCCAGCAGGAGAAGGGCCCTTGGATCTCCTGGATCACCCTTGAAATTCAAATAACTCCTGGGTTTTTTTTGCATCACTCCCAATTTTTTATTTAATTTTTTAATTTAAAAAAAAAAATTAATTATTTTTTAATTTTTATAATTTTTTTATTCTGGAATGAGCAAATCACAAATTAGGAATTCAGACTGGGATTTCTTCCTTCCCACTGACAAAACTTTCCTCAAATTATTGCCACAAATCCACCCAGAGCAAAACATTGGAATTAAAGAATGAAGGAAATGAACCTACTCGTGGAGGCTTTTAAATTATTATTATTATTTATTTTATTTTATTATTATTAATAGATAAATATATAAAAATATATTATTAATCATACTTTTCTATTATTATGTTCCAGTGTCTCCTGGGAACTTTTTCTTCTTCCCAAGGATTCAAAAGAAGGTCCTGAGACACCTGAAAAAGGAAGGAAAATCTGATTTAATAATATTTTTAATGTTTAAAAATATTCTTCTCGTTAATAAAGTGCTTAAAAATAGGGAAAGCAACCCCTTGGGAATTGCAAGGACATAAAGAACAATTTGGAATGGGCACCCTCAAAGATCAGGGCAGAGCTTTAATCCCTTAAAACATGGATTGCAGGAGGAAAATTTTCTGTATCATCTCTCCCTGGAGGGAAAATGTGGGATGTGATTCCATCTGGGACAGAAAAATACTAAAAATAAAAATAAAAATAAAAATAAAAATAAAAATAAAAATTAAAATTAAAATTAAAATAATAATAATAATAATAAAAAAGCTGTGTCTGTCTTCCTTCTATATATTAATAATTCGATTTATGGCTCTTTTTAAAAATAAAAGGAGTGACTTTTAAAATCGTGTGGAAATTTGAAAATATTCCTTTAATTGGTTTTTAGGGTGTGGAATTCATGTGGAATTATTGCTAAATTATTACAAAATATTACTAATTATTACTAAAGAGTTCTCAGCCAGGATGGCTCTTTATTTTTTACCAAATTAAGGTGGATAAAAAGATGAAAAGCCATCATTTGATAATTGACATGGAAAATAAAATACATTCCCTGTGAGTTGAAAAGAGAGAATGGGAATATCAGGCTGGAATAAAAGGGATTTTTCCTTAATTTTTCTTTTATTCTTCAGAACTTTGCATCAACTCAAGCAGCAGGAATGGCAGCGAGTTCCTGACACTCCAATTTTCCAATTATCAAATCCTTTTATCACTCCCAATCCAGCTGAAATTGGAATTTTTTTTCCCCTGTAATTTATTTGCAGCAAACCCAAACATTGAGACCTGGAAAACCCCAGAGGCCAAAGGGAAAAGTTGGATTTTACCCAAAGGGTGAAACAAATCCAGTTGATTGGAAATTAAACTCAGAGCTGTTTGTTATTGGGAATTGTAAAAATGGGGATGTTTCACTTTTTCACTTCAGGGCAGTCAAAATATTCCTGTTTTTTTTTTTCCCTCCCTCCCCCCCTTTTATTTTATTTTATTTTATTTTTTTTTTAAATCCTATTTGGGGTTTGTTTGTGTTTTTGGCTGAAGGGATTGGGTGAGTTTGACATGACACTTCATGAAGGCTGTGGGAAGGAAAATAGAAGGAAAAAAAGGGCCTGAGAATCATCCAGGGGTTGGCAAATAACTCTTGGAATGACAGGGAAGATGGATAGGCAATAGGAAATAACCCAGACTTCCCAGGTTTGGGAATATTTTTAATTTTTATTTTTAATTTATCTGTCTCCCAGTTTCCAGCACACACTCATTCCCAAAATCTCATCCCTGACTGGGTGAACAGGATCCTGAATCACCTCCTTGCCTTAGAGATGCAATAAATTCATTTTCCTTCTCCCAAAACCCTGGAATGAAGGGATGAATTTGTCATTAAATTTGGGGTTTTTTTTGCTGGGAAAAAAGTGGGGAGGAATGGAAAGCCGGGTGGGGAGATATAAAATGATATTAAAATTATATAAAATATTAGAAATCGGTTATAAAATAATTATTAAAATTCTAGAAATCATGTAAAAAAAAAGAAAGATGATACAAATTCTAGAAGTTCTGTAAAAAAATAAACCGTGAGGAAAACGGAACGAGAAGAGGCCCCACAAAAAAATCAGGAGGTGACAGAAAAGATGAGGGGACAAGAGGCAGAAATTGTCACCTGAAAACAAAATCCCTGCCCTGGAGCTGTCAGTGGAGCCAAAACACTCCTCCAAGTTGTTTTTAAGGAAATTTTGAAAGGAAAACGTTTGAAAAATCCCAATTTGCTCAAGGTCTGGATGTTCTGGAAGCTTTTGATTGGAAAGATGGAAAGAGTTTTAATTGGCACAGTCAGAATTAAAAATCAACCAAACAAAAAAACCCAAACCAAAGAAACAAATAAACACAAACACCTCCCTCCCCCCAAAAAAACCCACAAAACAACACCCCCCAAAACCCCAAAACAAAACAAAACAAAAAACCAAACATTTAATTTCCAAGGATTTTTATCAATCCCAGCTCTGTAAATCTCAACTCTGTGAATCTCAGCTCTGTAAATCCCAAAAATCCCAGCTCTGTAAATCCCAAAAATCCCAACTCTGTAAATCCCAGCTCTATAAATCCCAAAAATCTGTAAATCCCAACTCTATAAATCCTAATTCCAATTCTGTAAATCCTGACACTAAATCCCAGTTCTGTGAATCCCAGTTCTGTAAATCCCCAAAATCCCAACTCTGTAAATCCCAATTCTGTAAATCCCACAAGAAATCCCAGCTCTGTAAATCCCTTCTTGGTAAATCCCAAAAATCTCCACTCTGCAAATCCCAACTCTGCAAATCCCAGCTCTGTGAATCCCAATTCTGTAAATCCCAGCTCTATAAATCCCCAAACCCCCCACACTAAATCCCAGCTCTGCAAATCTCAACTCTGTAAATCCCCAGCTCTGAAAATCTCAAAAATCTGTAAATAATGTAAATCTCAGCTCTGTAAATCCCCACACTAAATCCCAACTCTGTAAATCCCCACTCTGTAAATCCCAGCTCTATCAATTCCAAAAATCTGTAAATCCTAACTCTATAAATCCTAGAAATCCCCACACTAAATCCCAGCTCTGCAAATCTCAGCTCTGTAAATCCCGCTCTGTAAATCCCAAAAATCTGTAAATCAATGTAAATCCCAAAAATCTGTAAATCAATGTAAATCCCAGCTCTATAAATTCCAAAAATCTGTAAATCCCAGCTCTATAAATCCTAGAAATCCCCACACTAAATCCCAGCTCTGTAAATCCCAACTCAGTGAATCCCAGCTCTGTAAATCTCCACACGAAATCCCAGCTCTGTAAATCCCAGCTCTGTAAATCCCAGCTCTGTAAATCCCAGTTTTGTGAGTCCCAGCTCTGTAAATCCCAGTTTTGTAAATCCCAGCTCTGTAAATCCCAACTCTGTAAATCCCAGTTTTGTAAATCCCAGCTCTGTAAATCCCAGCTCTATAAATCCCCTCACTGCAAATCCCAACTCTCCAACCTCTCTTCTTTAAAGAGGAACCCCAGGGAGGAAGAATTTGGAGAAGATTTGGGAAGAGGGAAGGCTGGGATTGCAGGGAGGGATTTTGTGGAATGTCCCTGCCCCTGGAAGGAGGTGGGAATGGATGATCCATCAGCCTAAATCATTCAGCAGTGATCCTGGAAAAAAAAAAAAAAAAAAAAAAGAAACTGGGACCTCATCATTCCCTGGGAGCTTCCAAAGCAAAATGTGCAGGGAAAACCCAAAATTTATCAGGGTTCATCCTGCTGATCCCACCTGGAATAAAATACAAGAACAAACTGCTCCCTGCTGGATTTTCTTTCCTTGAAATCCAGGGTGGAAAGCAGCAGGTAACATTTTCCTCTGGTGGCTGGACACATCTCAGGGAAAGAGAATTCCTTGGTGTTTCTGAGGAATTTGAAAAGATGACTTCTGGGGAAAAGGGAGCAAAGAATTCCAGAAGAGGAAGGAACTCCGTGGAAACTGCTATCAAATCTCTGCCTTCAGCTATCACACGAGGGAAAAAAAAAATAACCAAGATAGAGGAAAAAAAAGGAATCAGTTGGAAGCAGAATCAGGAACTGAGGGGGGAAATGGAGCAAAATGTAAAGAGGGAAAGGAGTGCAGGAGGAAAAGGAAGGAACAGGGATGAAGCAGGAACAGATGTGAGGAATGAATTGCTGGACAATGCCCAGAAACATCTGAGAACTGGGAAAAGAGGCAGAAAAAGGAAGGGAAAGAAGCCAAGAAGCACAAGAGCACTGTTTTTATCTCCTCGGGATTTGTTTGTAGCTCTTCTGTCCACCTGCCTTTGCTCTCCAGAACCACTGAGGAATTTTGCTGGAAGCTGCAGCCACCAGGGACCAATTCCCACCTCCAGGAGCTTCTCCTGGTGTTAATCCCACTCCTGCCGTGGTGTCCCCACTCCTCCAGGACTGCTCCGTGGAGATTTTCCCTGTGCTGTGGGAGCAGGAGGAATCCAAACCAGCTCCACTCCTGGCTAACAATTAATGAATTAACATTAATGAGATGTGGGCAGCAGGCACAGAACCAGCTCTTCCCTGCATCCAGGTTTTTTTATGTCCCGAATTCCTCGTCCCCTTTAGCAGGACAAGGGAAATCTCCTGGGACTCTGCAGCTGGAGAAACATCCTGACACACAAAGGAACTTCTTTATTTTCCCTTTGAATTCTGCACATTTGTGTCTCTGTCAAGTAATTCCTCATCCCAGTTATTCCAGAGGGTGGAAATTTTTTGTTCCTTTTGAGGATTTTCCTCAAGCTGGGAGATTTTTTTTTAGCCTCTGTAGTTAAAAAACCACCCAAACACACACACACCCACCCCCATAATTTGGGATTTAATCATCATTGGAGTCATGGAATCACTGAATGGCTTTGCAGGGATGTTAAGGATCATCCCAGCCCAGCCAAGGCAGGGACACCTTCACTGTCCCAGGTTGCTCCAAGCCCTGTCCAAGCTGGCCTGGGACATTTCCAGGGATCCAGGGGCAGCCTCAGCTTCTCTGGGAAACCTCTCAGTTCTCCCCAAACCCAATTTAAATTAAATTTAAATTGCTTTCCACCAATTTCTTTCCTTCCATGAGGCCTCAGCTCCCCCAGAGGTGACGAAACACTTGACAAATTAAAATCAATCTTTTGAAGAGCTCTCAGCTCCGGGTGCTGGGCCTGTTCACTTCTTTGCCAGAAGTGTTTATGGGATAAATGGGATTTAAAAAGTACAGCCTGAAAATCTGGGCAAAAAAAAAATAAAAAAAAAAATAAAAATCCTTGGATCTCCAGGGAGCCCCTGTGTGATCCTCGTGCTCTCCTTGCAGAGGGTTTGTCCTGGAGCTGTGTGACACAAATCTGTGAGGAGCAGGATTCTGTGTCTTTCCAGGTGCAGCTGGAATACTGCAGAGCCTTCCTGGGATTCATTAGCCCAGGTGTTAACGAGTTTTTGTTTGCATTGCACGTTCAAGACACAATTCCAGCCCTGCTTGTAAGCCAGGGGTTAAAGTGAGTCTGTCATTTTGTGGGGAAATGAAATTCTGGTTTTTCCTCCAGGCACTTCAAAAACCCTTCCTCCCCTTCCAAGGACTTTCCTGACACTCTGGAGGAGATCATGCAAACCAGATTTGCATGGAATCATGGAATGGGTTGGGATGGGAGGGATTTTAAGGATTTTAGGGATCATCCCATCCCACCCCTGCCATGGCAGGGACACCTTCCACCATCCCAGGCTGCTCCAACCCCAATGTCCAACCTGGAATTGAACATTCCAGGGATCCAGGGTTTGGGAATTCCATCCCAGCCCCTCCCAGGAAACAATTCCTAATTCCCAAAATCCCATCAAATCCTGCTTTGAAGCCATTCCCTGTGTCCTGTAAGGGTCTGACAGAGAGACAGAGGCTTCAGGCAGCTCTGAAAATGCTGTTTGTGGCACAGCCCAGGTGACAGCAGTTGGGGGTGCTGGGGGAGCCCAGAGCTGCTGGCTGTGGCCAAGCCCTGTGTCCTGGAGCCCCTCTAGCTCTGGTTACAGTGCATTGGGAACTTTTCATTGCAGAGCATCTGAATCCATGGCTGCCAATCAGCATCACACCCAGCACCTTTTCCATGGACACACAGCCCATCCAAACTGCTGAAATCACCACATTATGTCAGGGACAGCCAATCTTTGCAGTTAGTGGTCACATGGTAAACTTTGGGATTGTTCTGCTGTGGAGATTTCTGAGATCTTTTCTCCACTTGCAGCATTGGCTTTCTTGTTTGCCCGTGAAAATCCTTTTGTTTGGTAAAAACATCTTTTGTTTGAGGTGCGTTTATCCTTTGCTCTAAGCCATAAAAGCCCCTCCCAACTCACTTTGCTCTTTGCCTGCTCGTTCCCCAGTCAGACTGTGGTCACTGCACTGCAAAGAGAGAGAAAGGACAGCAACACACACAGAGCTCTTTGGGGAAAAAAAAACCAATTTATTGTACAGCCAGCCCGGATTTAAAGTGTGTCAGTGCAGCCAGGACATGACAGGAGCTCATTGGACAATTGGGAAAAACATCCTTGGGACAGCACCTCAGGATGTGTCCCACGGGAAAGACACCAGGGGTTAATGTTGGTGATGAATTCCACTCTGTTTGTCACCGTGTTGTCACCCTGGGAGACTCCTCCCTAACTGAAGCTGCAGTCAGCTTGTCAGCCTGGGAATGGAGCTGAGAGTCAGGAGAAATCCAGGCCTGGAGAGAATTCCCAAGCTGGAATTCCCCAGCTCTCTGAATGTGTGTGTCCACATCAGACTGGCTCAGCAATTCTGTTCTTCCATATCAAAACTTGGCTTTCATTCCTATGGAACCTTCTAATTAAATCGAATTAAATTCTCACCTTTCCCAATGTCAGGAAAATTAATCCACAAACACCAGAGGTTTATGTCCAAAAAGGAGACAGAGGAGTCCTTTTTGCTTTATTCGAATAAAGGGAGAGGCCATGGGACATTCCCCTGGGATCTCTCAAATTTTCGGAGGACGCAGCCTCCTTTTTATCCTATTTTCCCGGCCGCATTTCCCTCTCTCTTTCCCCATTGGCTTAGGTACTTGAGAGGCACAGACTTCCCGGAACGCCTGATACCTGAAATTCCCCTCTAATGTATAACCCTCCCTTTTAATTTTTAATTCTTATAGAATTCATAGTTTTCCCCCCGTTGCTTCTTTCATCTTTCGATATCCAATTTCATTTATCAGCAGCCCTACAGTTTGTTTGTAAAGGCAAATATCTCTTTCCATTCATCAATCAGTGGAATCCATCCCATTGTTTCTTTTATCTCTCAGTGCTAGCCTTATCTACAGGCTGATCCACAACTCATTTGTAAAGACAAATTTAACATTCCTCTCAATCCCTCCTCTTTTATTTATAATAATTGTCTTTACAAACTTTAGCTATCATTGACTTAATTTCTTGTTCCTGAGTTCTTTTTGGTTTTGTAATTATTTGGAGTGACATCAATTTCTATCCTTTTGTAACCATTTCTGGATCAGTAGGCGTGGCTATTACCTGCATTCCTTTGATCACATGTTGAATAAGTTGTACTAAGCAAGGGATCGTGCATGGTAAAAAGATTAGAGTTGCTACAGCACATAAGAGGAAAAAAAGTAATTGTTTAACCTATAGTCCACCAGGTAGCCAAGAAAACATGTCCCATTCCCATAAAGGTTTTTGCTACTTTTTCTCCTAAGGTCAAAACAATTATTTTCCCATTTTTGGCTCCAACCTAACTGATAATATAAAGGTAACATTATTAGGAGAAACATTCTGATTGTGTAATCTAATTTCCTAACTTAATTTTTACTTTCACGTTGTCTTTCACACCACTTGTGGCGAGTGAAGGCACAGAAACGGCTTAATATAAAGAAAACAATGACAGCAAGGGTTGGCCCCCAGTGCCTGGAGATCTGAGAGGAGGGATGCCCACACAAACTATTTCAGCAGGCACTCTGTGGGTGGGCACACGAGGCTTCCCCCGATGTCGACGCACTGGCTGCTGCTCCAGTCCACTCCTGTGGAGTGTCAGTCGCGGCTTCCCGTCCTTCTCCTCTAGTTGAGATGTCCAAATCTCTGGGGCTGCAGAGACCTTGGCCCGAGTGTGATGGGTCCACCCGTGTTCAGCTGTCTTGACGGCTATTTCTGTGGTCAGCAACACCTGGAAAGGTCCACGCCACTTGGCCACCAGTGGTGCTTCTTCCCACTCCTTAACCAGGACCCAGTCTCCCGGTTGGATGTTGTGAACAGCAAAAGTCCAAAGGCAAGGTTTGTGCCAGCTGAGCTTCCTGTCAAAGAGATTTCACAAGAGACAGTATCCGAGCCATATATTGTTTTAAATACACATCATTTATCTTTATCCCCCCACTCGGCTGAGAATTACAAGGGTAAGGAATTCCAAAGATCAATTCAAAGGGAGATAATTGAATATCTTCCCTGGGTCTGGCTCTTATCCTTGCTAAAGCCGGGGGCAGGAGCCGTACCTACGGCATCTTAGTTTCTATTACCAGCTTCAGGAGATGTTTCTTTATTTCTCCATTCATCCTCTCAACCTGGCCCGAACTTTGTGGGTGCCAGGGGGTATGGAGGTTCCACCGTATTCCTAAAGCAGTCATAACTCCTTGAAGAATTTTTCCTGTAAAATGAGTTTCCCTATCTGAATCTATCGCTTCCACCATCCCTTATCTTGGAATTTTTTTTTTGTTCCAAAAATATTTTAACAACTGATCCTGTAGTTGCTGACACAGTTGGAAATGCTTCTGGCCACCCGGTTAATTGACATACTATTACCAGAAGATATTTAAATCTTGCCACTCGAGGCATTTCAGTAAAATCCACCCGGCATCTCTGGAAGGGACGTACTGCCCAACGCCTCCCTCCCCTGGCCAGTTTCTTTGTAACTTTGTTGTTGGTTTTAGCACAAGTCAAACAGCCTTCAGTGGCTCGCTTTGCCAGACTAAAGAGACCAACAGCAGCGTTCATTTTGAGGAAGGCTTCTGCCAGTCCTCGGGAGCCCCAATGACTCCCTTCATGAAGTTGTTTTAACAATTGTAAGGCTAGAGCTTTTGGTATCCACTGCTTACCATCCCTTGTAAACCAATTATTTTCTCTTTTCTCTGTCCCACTTTTTTTTTTTTAATTATCTCAAGTTCCTCTGGTGGAAAAGAGAGTTTCTCTGGCAGCGGTGCAGTTACTGGGAGCAAAGGCAGGATCTTAGAGACTTCTGGCAACAATTCAGCTTTGCGAGCTTCTTCATCAGCCAGTCGGTTTCCTATTGCCTCTTCCGACCATCCTGCCTGATGCCCCTTAATGTGGATTATCGCCACCTTTTTTTTGGTAAATTCACTGCCTCCAATAGGCGAGAGATTAAGTTCTCGTGAGCTAATGTCTGTCCTCTGCAGCTTAATAAACCTCTTTCTTCCCATAGTTTTCCAAATGCATGTATTACCGCATATGCATATTTAGAATCAGTAAAGATATTTACTGTCTTGTCCTGGTATAATTCACAGGCTCTCACAAGCGCATACAGCTCTGCTGTCTGAGCTGACCAGGTGTGTGGTAACCTCCCCCCTTCCTTTAATTGTTTCCCATTCACGATAGAGTATCCTGTAAATCGTTTCCCTTCTACCACCTTGGAGGACCCATCAATGAACACATTCTCTCCCTCAGGCCAGGGAATATCCCGTAGATCTTCTCTAACCCGTGTCTGGAGGTCTATAACCTGGATACAATCATGGATTTCTTCCTGGCCCCCCTTTTCTCCAGGGCCATTTAAATAAGAGGCTGGATTAAAAATTTCCCCACCTTTAAATTCTAAATCCTCCTGTTCCATTAAACAAGATCCATACTGTAATAATCGAGCACTCGTCATCCACTTAGAGGCTCTCTCAGTTAACAAAGCTTTAATCTGATGTGGGACTTTAACAATGAGATACCCTCCCCTTGTCAGCTTTCGGGCCTCAGCCACCATCAGAGCTGTGGCTGCACAGTTCTGCAGACAATGGGGCCAGCCTCTGGCACCGGGTCTAACAACTTAGAAAAACAGGCAACAGGCCTCCGTGTTCCCCTATGCTCTTGCACCAAAATTCCTTTAGCATGACCCTGTTTGACATCCACATATAGCTGAAATTCTTTTTCTGCGTCTTGAAGAGCCAAGACTGGGGCCTTAACCAATTTGTCTTTTAATTTCTTAAAGCTTTTTTTCTCCTTCTGGTGTCCATACCACAACATTAGGACTGTTTTGAGTTAAAAAGTTATATAAAGGTCTGGCCACCACAGAAAAATCCTAGATCCATGCTCTACAGTACCCCACCAACCCTAAAAACTGCCGTAACTCCTTTTTAGTCTGGGGTAATGGTACCTGTAAAATCCCTTGTATCCTTTCTGGATCAATACACCGTAACCCTTCGGACAGAATGTGTCCCAAATATTTGACCTTCTTTTCTACCAACTGTGCTTTCTTTTTGGATACTCTAAGTCCCTTTTTTGCAAGAAAATTAAGCAGCTTTACAGTAGCCTCTTCAACCACCTTTTCCTGTTCCCCTGATAAGAGCAAATCATCTACACACTGCAACAACTTGACTCCTAAGGGTGGAGTAAACTCTCTTAATATTTTCTGCAAAGCTTGCCCAAACAGAACTGGTGACTCTGTATATCCTTGAGGGAGTACTGTCCATGTCAATTGTTGTTTTATCATTTTCCCTCCTTCCTCCTGTTCCCACTCAAAAGCAAAATACTGTTTACTATCTTCTGTGATTGGACACCCCCAGAAAGCATCCTTCAAATCCAGTACAGAATAATACTGATGTGAAGAAGGGATTTGATTTAGGATTGTGTATGGATCTGGAACTGTGGGATGCCTTGGTTTGACAATCTCATTTATTATTCTTAAATCCTGCACCATTCTGTAAGTTCCATCCGGTTTCTTAACCGGCAGGATAGGGGTGTTATAGGGAGACATACACGGGTTTAAAAGACCTGCTTTTAGCAGGGACTCAATAACAGGCTGTAACCCCTTCTTTCCCTCCCTTGAAAGAGGGTATTGCTTTTTAGACACCACTTGTCCTGGTTGCTTCAAAGTAATTTGGAGAGGCTCTATGTCCAGTTTCCCATATTTCCCTGGAGCTGCCCATACTTCGGATTTATTTTAGCATAAGCCTTTTCAGACATTTTACACAAAGATATCACAGTTTCGGACTCCGTGTCACTTCGTACAATACTAATTTGCATTCCATTCTAGCCATCAAATCTCTTCCCAGTAAATTACAATCACAATTAGGAACAAACAAGAATTAATGCAGTTCAAATCTGTCCCCCACATCTATTAACAGCGGTTGAATAAAATGCACTCGCTCATCCTTCCCGCTTACTCCTTGAATAACCAAGGATCTTTTTGACAATTTCCCCCCCTTAGGTATAAAATTTAAGGTGGACCGAGAGGCCCCCGTGTCTACCAAAAAACACACCTCCTCTCGATCCGGACCCACCTTAAAAGTTATTAAGGGCTCTTGAGTGGTGGGTCTTTGGTATAATAGGAGCCCCTGACACCCCTAACAATCCATTTCTTTTATTCTCTGGACTTCCTCCTCCTGAGGGTCCAGTTGTTTTTGCGGACACTCGTTTTTCCAATGCCCTTCTGCCCTGCAGACAGCACACTGGTTCTTCCCCAGCCGCTGTTTGGGTCGGCTGTCCCCTGCCGAGGAGGGAATCCCTCTGCCACTTCCTTGTGGCCGACCCCGTCCCCTCTGTCCCTGGGGACCCCTTGGACCCTGTGGTTTATTCCTCTGGGGCTGCAAAAACTCTGCCATCATCTTTGCTTTAGCTTCTGCCTTTTCCTCATCCCTTCTTACACATATCTGCTGCGGTTTTCTAACCAATTCCTTTAGAGGCTTATTTTGCCACTTTTTATCTTTTTGTACCCCTTCCGTATATCAGGCCAGGTTTTAGTAACAAATTGTACTTTAAGCAATGTGTTGAAGGCTGGCCCTTCAGGATCCATCCCCCCGTGCTTCCTCAAGGCATCTCTAATCCTCTCCAACCAATGAGGGCTTTCCTGTTTCTCCTGTTCTAACGACATAGCCTTAGCTATGTTGTTAGTTCTGGGAGCCGCAGACTTGATTGCCCTGATCAAATAAGCACGGCAATCACGGTGAGCCAGACTGGCCTGGTTATTTGGGTCCCACTGGGGGTCTGCCTGGGGGATGGCATCACCCACCGTAGGTGCATTGGGTCCAGCCCCCCCTGCTGCTTGTGGATGTTCATCCTCCCACAGCTGCCGAGCTTTCAGCAAAATCATTCGTTTCTCTGATGACTCAAACAAAATTCCCAAAAGAAAATCCCAATCCTTCCATGTATAATCCGCATTTCCCAAATATTCCTCTATCTTTTCCCCCACCCCTATGGGATCATCCAAATATGGGGGTAATTCTTTTTTTCAACCCTCTTATATCCTGGGTAGTGAGTGGTACAATTACAAACCCAAATCCTCCCCCTTGACCCCCCCAAAGGAACTTGACAGAGTGGCATCTGGTGTACCCCTGTCTCTTGGGGGGCTTCTGATGCCCTAAACTGAGTTCCTCTTCTAGTTCTGGGGGGTGATACAACATGCTGCTCCCCTCCCCCTACACCATTATCCTTTTCAGGTGGGGCTGTAGGAATAACATTTCCCTGATCCCCTTGCTCTGAAAGTTGAGGATACAGACGACCTGCAGCTGGCTCTGGGTCAGCTAGCAACACTGGAGGACAAGACGGGGGAAGGTGCTGAAAAACATTCCAATCCTCACCACTTTCCTCTAAATACCTTCACAAAATTCGACACAAATGAATTTTATCTGTTCCATAAGTAGCCATATAAGTCCCCTTGCCAACTTATACTCTGGCCACACAAAATAACAATATTTTACCATAATTTCCATAGTTACTTCTGGGTGAATATACAATCTTTCCCAAGACCTCAGCATTCACCCCAAGGGACTCTCCGGGGGTATTATGGGATCGTCATCCCATTTGCCGGGGCCCCTTCGCGGCTTTACCTTTCCAACCCTCTCTGGGTGCCCCGTTTTACCTGTGCTACCCTCCATGGGTGCCCTCCCAGGTTTACCTGTGCTACCCTCCATGGGTGCCCTCCCAGGTTTGCTCCCCGAAGATCCCATTTTACTCACCGGTGAGATTTTCAGTGGTCCTTCCCTGCGGACTCTTCATGGACCCCCCTGGTCCGCCACTCGTCTGTCTCCTGGACAGTCTCGGGAACCCAATCAATCGCCCGGTGCCGGCCGGCACCAAGGGGAGCTGATCACCCAAACTGGGTGAGGCGCCTTCAGCTCCGCTCGCCGCCCGCCGCCCCGGACGGTGGAAAGATCCCGGACGAGCCCCCAAATTGTCAGGAAAATTAATCCACAAACACCAGAGGTTTATGTCCAAAAAGGAGACAGAGGAGTCCTTTTTGCTTTATTCGAATAAAGGGAGAGGCCATGGGACATTCCCATGGGATCTCTCAAATTTTCGGAGGACGCAGCCTCCTTTTTATCCTATTTTCCCGGCCGCATTTCCCTCTCTCTTTTCCCATTGGCTGAGGTACTTGAGAGGCACAGACTTCCCGGAACGCCTGATACCTGAAATTCCCCTCTAATGTATAACCCTCTCTTTTAATTTTTAATTCTTATAGAATTCATAGTTTTCCCCCCGTTGCTTCTTTCATCTTTCGATATCCAATTTCATTTATCAGCAGCCCTACAGTTTGTTTGTAAAGGCAAATATGTCTTTCCATTCATCAATCAGTGGAATCCATCCCATTGTTTCTTTTATCTCTCAGTGCTAGCCTTATCTACAGGCTGATCCACAACTCATTTGTAAAGACAAATTTAACATTCCTCTCACCAACATCCCTCCTGCCTTGTCCCCAGTCCCTCCCCAGCTCTCCTGGAGCCCCTTTAGGTCCTGGAAGGGCTCTGAGCTCTCCCTGGATCCTTCTCCTCTCCAGCTGAGCATCCACGTGGGCCAGAATCCCCCTGAGGGGACAGGACCTGTTTCCATCTCCAGAATTTAAACAACATCAAAAATGAGGAAAATCAGCTTGGCCCCAAACCCCTCGTTGTGTTTAATTAGCCTGTTAATTACCGAAATCCTTTTATCCGTGAGGAATATCCCATCACTTTTATGTGAGGGTTTTATAATTTGGAAGATCCTGTTTAAAAAAATGAAATTAAAATGAGCTGGTTTTTTTCAGGGAATTGTCCCATGCTTGGAGATGTTTGTGTGTCCTGCTGAGCTGCTGTTTGTGAGAATTATTTGCTGCCTCCAATGCCAAATAAAGCTGTTATTTCTTATCTCTGATGAGAATTAATTAAAATAAATCAATAAAATAATCCCATTTTCATCCTGCTCTTCTCCCACAACCAAAAATGATTTAAAATGTAATTATTTTATGCAAAGCATTGCTGTAAAAAATAGACTATAAATAATAATTTAAAAAAAACGAATTTGCAAAGACTTTTCAATTTTCTAAACTTCCTGATTCTGCTGATTTCTCGGAATCCACTTAATTTTTTCCTTAGGGGAGGAAATTCAAGATATATTTCAAATTTCTAAATTTCCTGTCACCCTAATTTATAAAATATAAGTTAATTTTCTTAAAATCATTACAGATGTCTGTGATATCAATAATAAACCACTGGGTTAATTACAGAAATGGCTGCATAAATTAATTTTAAATGAAATTTTTATCCCACTTTTTAAATGGAAACCACACTTGTGTATTCACTGACTCTGCATTCTCACTGCAACCTTTTGAAAGAAACTGGACAGAAATTTCCAAGATATTCAATTCCCCCAGAATTCCATGGCTGGCAGGGAAGGAAAATCTTGAATTAATGTGAATAACTCCAAGGGATTGTCAAGAATCCCCAAAAAAAGATGGAGCAGGGAATAAAATTCCTTCTCTGTTTTCAGGATAAAAATAATTTCTTTGTGTCTCTCCATAATTCCCCCCCTTTTTTTTTTATTTTTTATTTTTTAACAGAGCAGAATATTACTGAAAGTCCCTGTGATTGAAAAGTTCATTTTGGACTCCAGCACCAACATATCAACGTTTTCCATTGTTGTTTCTCTTGGAGTGGGAAGGAAATTCAGTCATTCCCAGGGAACTGGGTAAATTCTGGGATGGAACAAGAGATTCCTTGGATCCCCTCCCTCCTGCTCCTTTTTTTGGGATTGCTGATGCCTCCTGGGCAGAGAAGTGTCCAGCTTGGATTAGAGCATGGAATTCTTGTGGAAAAAAAATAATAGAAACAAAATAAAATAAAGTAAAATAAAATAAAATAAAAATGAAATAAAAAAGTAAAAATAAAAAATAAAACTAAAAAATGAAAATGAAAATATAAATATAAATATAAATATAAATATAAATATAAATATAAATATAAATATAAATATAAATAAATAGACCCAGCCTAATTCCAATATCCTCAGGGCTAAAAAGTCCTTAATTAATCCAGGGCAGAGTTGAGGCATCTGGAACTGAGATCGTGCTTATCCCAACAATGGGAATCTCCTCAAAAGGTGTTTGGGAATCTCCTCCAGGGATATTTGGGAATCTCCTCCAGGGATATTTGGGAATCTCCTCCAGGGATGTTTATCCCAGTGGGAGTCTCTTCAGAATAGAGAGGAAATTTTGGATGAGCCCAGGAGAGGGCTGGCAGCTGCTTTGGAACAACAAATCCAACTTTTAATATTCCCTCAGCTCAGCCTGTAGCTCCTTTGAGTTATTCCAGCGGCCAGTTGGAATTTCTGGGAATTCTGAACTCTCAGAACAAGAGGCTCCTTGGTATGTTTAAAGAGGGATTTATTTAAATACTGGGATGTTGTTCCTGACTGGGAGAGGGGAAACTCAGCACAGAACCCCAGACTGGGATTGGGAGAGCCTTCCCTTCCCTTCCCTTCCCTTCCCTTCCCTTCCCTTCCCTTCCCTTCCCTTCCCTTCCCTTCCCTTCCCTTCCCTTCCCTTCCCTTCCCTTCCCTTCCCTTCCCTTCCCTTCCCTTCCCTTCCCTTCCCTTCCCTTCCCTTCCCTTCCCTTCCCTTCCCTTCCCTTCCCTTCCCTTCCCTTCCCTTCCCTGAACTTCCCTGAACTTCCCTGAACTTCCCTGAACTTCCCTGAACTTCCCTTCCCTTCCCCAGCTGTTCACCCAGCTGTGGCAGTGATCCTGATCTCTGTGGGGATCTCTGCTGTTCATGTTCCAGCTGTTCACCCAGCTGTGGCAGTGATCCTGATCTCTGTGGGGATCTCTGCTGTTCATGTTCCAGCTGTTCACCCAGCTGTTGCAGTGTTCTTTATCTTGCCCACAGCCCATCCTCCCTCCAGGAGATCTCTCCTGTCCATGGCCATGCAGTCCCAGGGCAGGGCTGATCAAATTCCATCATCCCATTGGGAGATGCTCCAGCCAGGGCAGGAGCCGAGCATTTCCTACCCAGATCAAAGGGGAGATTTGGAACAGCAGAGCAGCCTTTTCCCACTGCATCCCAGAGGAAAACCAGAGCCTTGCACATCATCCCTGCAGCTTTGGAGGAAAACTGCACCTTGTGCAGGAGCCCTGCTCCAGCAGAACCACATCTGGCACTGCAGGAGGATGCAGCCACCATGGAATGGGACTGCACCAACCCTGCCTGACTGACGGGGGCACCTTGGATTCTCACTCTGACACTGCTTTTCTTTTTTGTATCACTGTATTTTTATTTTCATTTTCCTAGTAAAGAACTGTTATTCCTATTCCCATATCTTTGCCTGAGAGCCCCTTAATTTCAAAATGAAAATAATTTGGATGGAGGGGGTTTACATTCTCCATTTCAAGAGAGGCTCCTGCCTTTCTTAACCAACACCTGTCTTTCAAACCAAGTCACCTTCCTTCCCTTCCTTCCCTTGGATAATTTTGCAGGTTTTGCTTCCAGGCCTGTTTTCCTTGGATTTTCAGGAACTGAGGATGCTCAGCAGCATTTTTATGAAATGAAGTTAACGGCGATATTTTATTTATCTTCTTTTTAGTGCTGTTGCAATTTCCCTCTTGGACAAATGCACCAAAGAATTATTTCTTAGTGGGACGGGATAATTCCATGCAGGAACTCTGTTCCAGAGGAAAGGTTGAGCCCAGAGTTTTATACAACACAGTTGGACTGGTAAAATACCAAAATTCGAGATAAAAATTATGAGTTTTGCCCACAAATTATATTCATCTGTACATAAAAATATTGGATTTTGTAGGAATTTTGTCCAGCTACAAAATCAGGCTTGAAAAAAGACTAAGAAGAATTTCAGAGTCTTTTATTTCATTTAAAGGCTCACAATTAGCCCATTTACCTAATAAAACTATCCTTAGTGGTCTCCCATCTCTTCCATCCCAGTTTTTTACCATTGGGCTGCTTCCCTGGGCTACTCCAAAAAAAAAAAAAAAAAAACCAGGAGTGAAATTGGAGTTATTGTGTGGTTTTTTCTCTATTTTTCCATTTTTTTTTTCCTGGTGTTAAAGCCCCCAAATTGCCTCGAGCCACAAAGGCCAGGCTTTGGCAGGTTAGGGCATATGGCTCCTCATTCCCTGTGGGAATACAGCCAGAAATTCAGCCAGAAAATCCAGATTCCCCTAATTAACAACAGCCAAACATTTGGCTAAAAAAAAATCAGGCGGTTTTTTTTGCTGTTGTTCGTTTTGTGTTGTTTTGTGTTGGTCTTGTGTGGCTTTCTACCCATTTATCTCTCTTTATTTTTTAAGGGGAAAAATAAAAAAAAAAAACAGGAAAAAACCCACACCACTCTGGGATTGATGGAGCAAATGATGTTGCAATTATCCTAATGATGTCCTTGTGATTTTTTTTTTGGAAAATATTTGGTTTTCACTATGACCCTCCTTGGATTTGCCATGGATTTCAAGAAGAATTGAAATAAATTTCATTGCTTATAAATAATCATTTGGGGACTTTTTTTTTTTTTTTGAGGGAAGCCAAACCACTCTTAGATAGTCCAGAAGAGGCCACAAAATTGGGGATCCCACTGGGAAATTGGGAAGGCTGGAGTGCCTCTAATAAAGAAAAAAATGAGAGAGTTGGGGTTGGAAAAGAAAAGGCTCCAAGGAGAATTTCTGCACTTCCAATCTATGAAGGATGTTCCTAAAAAAGATGGACAAAGCCATTTTCCCAAGGATTGACAACAAGCAAATTTAAACAGGACATGAGCAGGATATTTTTGGGGATGAGAATGGAGACACTCTGGAACAGTTCCAGCTGTGGCTGCCCCTGGATCCCTGGAATGTTCAATTCCAGGTTGGACATTGGGGACAGTGGGAGGTGTCCCTGCCATGGCAGGGGTGGAATCAAAGGATCTTTGAAGGCCTTTTCCAAACCAAACCATCCCAAAAAAACCAGAGTCTCCCTGGGATTGCCACAAAAAAGGGAACATGAAAGGTTGGTGTTGCAGTTTTGCTTTAACTGGGTGGAAATATTAATTTTGTGTAGTGATTCGGGTTTATTAATTTGAAATTTTTGGGGTGTGGGATCGGATTATCAGTAAAAATTTCAAAAATCTTTGCAAACTACCACATTTAGGAATATGACCAAGAGGAGCAGCTGAGAGGGATTTTAACAGCCCTGATTACCTTGGACATGGATAAACTGGGACATGGATAATCCTGGGCATGGATAAATCCTGGATTTCCTCCTCCCTGGCCTGTCAGACCTGCTCCAGGTCATCCCTTCCCCTCCCTCTCAGCAGGACACAGGTGACTACCAGGCAAAGGTGGAGCAGGTGGAAAGCTCTGGAATGTGCAGGGAGCTCCAAACCACGGCTGGGAAGGTTCCTTCACACCCCAGTGGCAAAGAAACCCCAAAACTGCTTTATCAGAGCCTGCAAGGATGGAGCTGAGCCCATCTGAACATCATTCCCTGCTGGAATTCCCTTCTGCACCGTTCCCCTTCCTCCTCAGTGACCTCCTCTTCCTCACAGAGCAGAGTTCCAAGCCCAGGAATGATTCAGCAAATCAGGCAGTGCAAATTCCCAGCTCCTCGTTGGATGTGGAGAGCAAATGTTATTCACATTCCCAGTAGTTCATTAAAAAAAAAAAAGCAAAAAAAAAAAAGCTAAATCAAGATGTTGCCGGGCTTTATTTTCAGTTTGTTGCTTCCAAAGGCTTAATAAGAAAATGTTGGTTTCCTTAGGGATGATTCACTCAGGCTTTGGAGGCTCTGGAAGGGACAGAGGCAGCAGCAGTGATTTGTGAGCTCTGGAAGGGAAAGGCAGCAGTGGAGTCCTGATCCCAGCCTGGAATGCTCCTAATAAATAATCCTGAGCTCCAAGCCAAGTCCCAGGAGCTCTCCCAAGCTCTCCCTCCACGGCAACCCCATGGGCCCTGGAAGAACCTGGCGAGCTCAGCTCTCCCTGCCCTCCTGCACAGCCTGGCTGCCAGTGCTCTGGAATAAACCCCTAAATCCCTTCCTTTGTCTCTTCCCATCATAAACCCCTAAATCCCTGTGCTTTGTCTCTTCCCATAATAAACCCTTAAATCCCTGTCCTTTTTCTCCTCCTATGATAAACCCCCAAATCTTCTCTTCTCTTCTCTTCTCTTCTCTTCTCTTCTCTTCTCTTCTCTTCTCTTCTCTTCTCTTCTCTTCTCTTCTCTTCTCTTCTCTTCTCTTCTCTTCTCTTCTCTTCTCTTCTCTTCTCTTCTCTTCTCTTCTCTTCTCTTCTCTTCTCTTCTCTTCTCTTCTCTTCTCTTCTCTTCTCTTCTCTTCTCTTCTCTCCTCTCCTCTCCTCTCCTCTCCTCTCCTCTCCTCTCCTCTCCTCTCCTCTCCTCTCCTCTCCTCTCCTCTCCTCTCCTCTCCTCTCCTCTCCCTCAGAGGGGCCTGACTGGGCACCTGCTGAGGTCACAGGAATTTTCTCCCAAAAAAGCAGGAATTTGGTCCCACTCCTTTGTCCCAGCAAAGGCTGTGCCCTTCCCAGTAGGATCTGGGCACTTCTTCCATTCCCAGCTCACCAGGCTGGGGTGGAGCTGGATGATTTTCAAGGCTCTTTCCAACCCAAATCATTCTGGGATTCTCTGATTCTCCTTCCCTGATGCATCCCAACATCTTCCTATTCCATGTGCCCCTGGATCCCTGGAATGTTCAATTCCAGGTTGGACATTGGGGCTGGGAGCAGCCTGGGACAGTGGGAGGTGTCCCTGCCATGGCAGGGGTGGCTCTGGGTGGGCTTTAAAGCCCCCTTCCAATCCAATCCAATCCAATCCAATCCAATCCAATCCATTCCATGATTCCAGCCTCAGTGATCCTGGGATTTTGGGATTCAGGAGTGACACACATTGCTGTGCCCATCCATGCCTGTGGCCAACCAGGAACATGGAAACCCATCCTGTCCCTGCCTTCCAGCCCCTGACCCAAAGTTCCAGAACAAACCCCAACCCTCATTTCAGCCTCCCCATAACCCAGGTGGGGATTTGTGGGATTTTTTTTTTTTTTTGGGAGGGGGGGAACCCAAACCAAACAAGTTATTCTTGCAGATTTGATGAAAGGTTCTTGGGCCAAAGGGTTTTGCCTGAAACCCAGGAATTTTTCCTTCCCTGCTCCAACTCCAACAGCAGCCAATTGTGTGTGGTTCGTGCTGTTGCTGTGAACATTCTCTGGCTGTACAAGAGCAGGGCTAATTAAACTCTCACAGCTATACATTAATTAATAATCACCATAAATAATCATAAAAGCATCACTCTTTGATGGCAAGACCTGACCGATTCCAGCAGGGTTTGGCCCAATGGAGCATTCGAAGAATTTGGCCAGAATCTGCTTTTTTTGCCAACCTTTAAAGGAGTTCTTTCCATGCTAAGCATGTTTTTCTTCAAGAGATTATCCTCCTTCCAAGCCAATTAACTGCATTCCAACAAAAACAGGGAGAATTTGAAATAAATGATACCAGGCTGTTCATAAAGAAAGAGAGAGGGGGAATGAGAAGACAATTGAGAGTCTGAAATTGTGGTCACTTAAATCAATCCCCTTCTGTGCACAGCTGAAAACGTTTTCTCCCCTCAAATCCTGACATTTTACCACAGGAGAAGGAACAAGGGCATTAAATCTTCCAGGGGTTTTCACTTGTTTGGGTTTCCAGAGTGGCTCTGGTGCTGCCTCACGTTCTGAATGTTTTAAGAAAGACATTAATTACCCAATTCAGGGACAGAACAATCAGGGGAAAACAGAAAAAAAAAAAAAAAAGAAGGAGAGCACAAAAATATTCTGAGCTGGAAGGGACCCACAGGATCATTGAGAGCAACTCTTGAGTATGGGGATCAAATCCAGTCTTTTGTGGAATCACAGCTGAACAAAGTGCAGGATAAAAACCTGCAGGAATTTGGGAACAGTAGCTGAAGGGATCCCTCACCTTCCCAACACCTGAAGTGAACCCAAAAAATGACACTGGGGGTCTGGCACAAGGTGTTCACACAGCCATGACCCAGGAGAGGACACCAGCACTTGGATATTCCAAAAGGAATTTGGATATTCCAAGGGAATTGTTCCAGGAGAGGCTGGGATGGAATTCCCAGAGAACCTGGATCCCTGGAAGTGCCCAAGGCCAGGTTGGACACTGGGGACAGTGGGAGGTGTCCCTGCCATGGCAGGGGTGGCTCTGGGGGGGATTTAAGTTTTCCCCCATCCCATTCCACGATTCCATGAACTCTCTGGTGGCACCCAAAGGAGCTCCTGGTGTCCCCTCTGTGGGACACAGAGCAGCTGCCTCAGGAGTGAAATTCTTCAGGAAGCAGCTCCCAGAGGAATTTGAGCCACAAAGAGGATGAGAACCAACCCCAGCCTGGAGCACTGAGGAGAAAGAGGCCACTGGAAACTCTGCCAGGCTTTTCCATGCAGGTCTGGTTGAGCACAAGGCAGATGCAGCTGGATTCCCTTCCCAAAGCCACCAGGCTGAGCTGGGAGCACCCTGGAGTTCTTTTCCAATGCCTTCCCATCTCCAGAATTCCCAAAGGTGCAGCATTTCCATCGAGAAACGCTGCCAGAATCCTTGGGAGAGGATTCTCACCTGGCATGGAGCAGGTTTGGATATCAACACTCAGCTCTCAGGGTGGATTTTTGGGACTTCAAATTCCCATCCTCAATGGAGAGCTCTCTGCTGCTCTCCCTTTCCTCCTCCCCTGTCACATGGATCCACCAGGACTCCTATCCCCATGTCCAAAAGTTGCATCCAAACAGGGTTTTAAAAAGTTTTCCAGGTCTTTCTTAGGTGAAATCCCAGCCTGGTGTGTTCCACATCCATGCTGTGAGGAGCCCCTCTGGAAAGGGGAGGATTCCTGCTGCTGTTATTTCCATTCCCTCAACACTCTCAGGGTCCCTTTATTTTAGGAATTGTCCAAACAAATTCTTTCACCAATCCTTCCCTCGGGGGCTCCTCAAATAGGAGAGCCTGAAATCCTTCAGGCTTGTCTGGCCCTCCCACTTCCTCCAGAACATCTGCTTCCATCAGGATTTATGGATGTGAGAAAATAGCTGCAGTTCCTCCTGGCTGAGCCTGGGTTCCCAGCAGCTCTCCCTGAATTCATCCATGGAGCATTCCCAGCTCCAATCCTGGCTGGGGTGGCCACCAGGATGTTCCTCGCTGGGATTTCCCTCATTGTGGCTCTGCAAGGGGAGCCACGTCAGGGCCAATTCCCAGTTCTGGGCAGGAATAAACTGCAAATCCTGGGAGAAAAAAAACCAAAAAAAATAAAACAAAAACACATCTCAGGGGTTTTACCTCCCTGCCAGCACAAAGAAGGCACAGTGAGGAACAGGGAACATTCTTGGAAGTGCCCAAAGCCAGGTTGGATGGGACAGTGAGAATATCCCTGTGCATGGAACGAGATAATCTTCAAAATCCCTCCCAGTCCAAACCATTCCATGGCTCTCCAAGCTCTTCAAGCCTCATATTTTATTGGTGGATTTCAAGCACCTTTCCCTGTGCTCCCCGTGCAGGAGCTCAAGGTCCCCAGGCTCAGCTCCCAGCTCAAAGAAGAGCTCCCAGATCTGGACACCCAAACTTCTCTTCAGCACCTTGGATTCCAGGGAATTTTCACTCAGGAACCCCTGGTTCCCTCTCTTGGCCAGCCTGGAAGTTCTAACAAAGCCTCTTCTGGCCAATTTTTCTTCATTCCCACCCCAGCAATTAGCTGGACAGCCTCCCTGGATTCCTGCATTATCCTCTTGTTTGCTGAGGCAAATTTAATCAAGTTTCCAGGAGAAAACATCTCCCAGACCAAGCTCCAGTTGCTTTTTTGCCTTTGATGCCTCCCAGGAGCAAGTCTGGACTAACAGAGCTCCCAGCAATTGAATTCCACCTTTTTTTTTTTATTTTTTTTTTTTTTTTTTAAATTTTTTGTCTGCTTCCCTTCCCGGGGAGCTGCTCCAAAGGGAGTTTCAGTCTCCCTGGCAAATTCCACAGCTGTGTGAAGAGTTCTCAGCCTCCTTCCACAT
Organism: Sturnus vulgaris; assembly: GCF_052056855.1. Taxonomy (NCBI): domain Eukaryota; kingdom Metazoa; phylum Chordata; class Aves; order Passeriformes; family Sturnidae; genus Sturnus; species Sturnus vulgaris. Next base: position 118,018,233 of record NC_142244.1, on the reverse strand, counting down.
CTGGGGCTGCAAATCCGAGCCCAGCTCAACATCCACAGATTGCTTCATTTATCTTGGAAAAGCTCCTGGAACCTAAATTTTCTCAACTCCTCACTTCTGATGTGCCCCCCCACCCTTTTTTTAAATTTTTTTTTTTACTTCTCCCATCAAGAATTGAAGCCAAATATAGAGATTTCTTATCTAAATAAAAAACCGGGCCACAAATCATATTTTTGAGTTTTTTTCCTTCAAGCAACTTGTGGGGTTTTTTTTTCCCCCTGAGCAAATTCTCTCTCACTCTTCGAATCAGTTGCTCTTGGGCTTGTTTACAGCAGGAGGGGGAAAAAAAAAACCCCAAAAATCAGTGACAGCTTCAGAGAGATCCTTTTGTGAGATCCTATTTACAAACTGTGCCCACCAAGTCCTGCTTCCCAGGAAAAAAAAAACAAGCAGGAACCAATGGCAGAAAATTCCTGCTCACAGTTCCTGAGTCTCCCCTTCTTGTCAGTCCTGTTTGTTTTTTTTTTTTTTTTCAGGACACATTTAACTATTTCTGGGGGTTTCTTGCTTTTTCTCTTGCTTTGGAGGAATGAAATCACCCCACTTATCTATTTTTTTTTTTCCTCCCATGGAACTTCCTCCAGATCAAAGCTTTTGCCTCCAGGCCAGAAGGAAAACCTTGCTCTGAACAGTTCAATATTCTGCAAAATCCAGCTCTTCCTCCAGCCCTTCCATCCCTAAACTCAGTTTTAATCCCTCAAACATTTCCTGGCTTTACACAAAACAACCTGATCACGATCCAGGGTCTGACTGGGCACAGCTTGGGCATGAACCTCAAAAAAAAAAAAAACAAAAAAACCAAAAAAAAACCAACAAAAAAACCTGGATTTGAGTTTCTGACACACAGGAATTAAGTTTTGTTGGCTTTTTTGAGATTTGAGTTTCTGACACGCAGGAATTAAGTTTTGTTGGCTTTTTTGAGATTTGAGGTTTCTGACACACAGGAATTTCTGTGTGCCCCAAGTGGGGCAGGGATTTTCCTGATTTCTGAGTAGATCAAATCCTGCACCTGCCTCTGAAATCAGAACCTCTGCCAAGTTTTCTGCTGCTCCCAAATCCAAGTCTGGAAAATCAGTTTTTGTTTTGGATAGTTCTTTCTGTGGTTATTTCTGGAATATTTCTAGAAAATTTGGAATAAAAAGGGGGAAAAAAAACCCCAAACCCCAAAGTGCTGCTGGAGCAGGGAGGTGGCACCAGGTGACCACTGGGGGCTCTTCCAATCTCCCCCATCCTGGGATTTTCTGCAATAATTTTTTTTTTTTTTTTGCCTTCAGAAATATTCCTCAAATCGTGCATCAAACCCTCGGTCAGGATTAGGGAATGTTGGTTTTTCCCAGAGAAATCAGCAATCCCTGAGCCAGGCTTTTCTCACAGACAACTGCTGTGCATTGCAGGATCCATGCCAGCCTCCAATAGGTGTTTAAATTTGGGCAAGAAAATCGAAATTTATTTTAAAATCGTATTTAAATTAAGGCAAGAAAGTCGAAGTTTCATTTCTTTAAAAACTGTATTTCAATTAAGGCAAGAAAGTTGAAATCTAATTTATTTTAGGGACTGTCTTGAAAATACAGGCAATAAGAGTTTCGATTTAATTTGTTCTAAAATTGTATTTTAATTTGGGCAAGAAAGTTGCAATTTAACGTATTGAAAAAATAGCATTTCGATTTGGGCAAGAAAGTTGAAATTTAATTTATTTAACGACTTTATTGAAATTTGGCCAAGCTGCCTCTGCTGGAAGAGATATTTCCCACCCAAACTTTGGAAGTTCCCATTTCCAGACACTTTTCAGCTGGCTCAGTTCACCCACAAGCCTCAGAAAAAAAAAAAAAAAAAAAAAAAAAAAAAAAAAAAAAAAAAAAAAGATAATATTTCAACTGGGCTTGTATTTCTTCTTTTTTTTCCCTCCAAATTTCAGGTTTATATCACAGAGATCTGGGGGGAAAAAAATAAATCTTCAGGGGTTAATAAAGATGGAAACGTCCTCACCTGGCTGAATTCCAACCCAAGAGCTCCCCCAGACCTTTGTCACCTCCTCACACAAAGCTTCACTCCCAAATCAAATAATACTCAATCAAGCCCCTTGGAGGACTCTGAAATAAATAATTTGCAGCATTTTAGCCCAAAATTACTGCTATTTACTCCCTATTATTGTTCAAACAACTCCCAGGACATCACCAGGGTTTTATAAACACAAAGCAGGGAGATCTCAGCCCATAAAAGCTCCGGATGGGAACAAAAGGGAGCAATAAATGAAGGCAGGCTCGGGAGTGGGGGCTGAGGGAATGTTACAGCCACCATGGATCGTTTGGTGGAGCTGTAAAAAATAAAATCGTGCCTTTCTCCGTTGATATTTCTGGCTTTTAACGCTTGAAAAGATTCTTCCTGAAAGCTTCTGGGTTTATTTGCAGGGAAACATTTGCTCCATCAGAGTCAAGAGGCTGCAGGATTGGCCTCAAGTCCCTGTTTTAAGGAGAATTTCCAGCTTAGAGCATCCAGACTCTTGGGAGCAGCCAGGGAATGCTGAGCCCAGGCCAAGCCCAGGTTGTGTCCCAAGGCTCTTGGAGTGGAGCTGTCCTTGGAAAAACCCTGCTCTTGTTTCCCAATTGTCAGGAAAATGAATCCACAAACACCAGGGGTTTTATGTCAAAAAGGAGACAGAGGAATCCTTTTTGCTTTATTGGAATCAAGGGAGAGGCCATGGGACATTCCCCTGGGGTCTCTCAGATTTTTGGAGGACTCAGCCTCCTTTTATCCCAATTTCCCATCCACATTTCCCTCTCTCTTTCCCCATGGGCTGAGGTCCTTGAGAGGCACAGACTTCCCTAAGATTCCCCTCTGATGTCCAACCCTCCCTTTTCATTTTTAATTCTTACAGAATTCATGGCTTTCCCCCATTGCTTCTTTCATCTTTCAATATCCAATTTCATTGATCAGCAGCCCCACAGTTTGTTTGTAAAGGCAAATCTTTTTATTTCCATTATCAATCAGTGCAATCCATCCCATTGTTTCTTTTCTCTCTCAGTGCTGGATTTATCTCCCAGCAGATCCCCAGCTCGTTTGGAAAGACAAATTCAACATTGCTCTCACCATCAACCTGGCTGAGGAGGGAAGGGGATGGAAAGAGGGAGATTCAGGTGAGAGAGGAGAGAAAATATTCCCTGGAAGAGTGGCCAGGCCTTGGGCTGAGCTGCCCAGGGAGGTTTGGAGTCACTGGAATCATCCCAGAGCAGGCTGGATGTGGCCCTTGGGGACAGGGTTTTGGGGGATGCTGGGATGATCCTGAAGGGTTTTTCCAACTCTGGGATTCCTGGAATTCTGCAGAGTCACTGCCCTGGGAGTGTCACCAGCTCAGCCCTGTCCTTACCACAGCAGTGACAAAAAAATCACCTTTTGCAGTAACAGATGGCAACGATTTAAATTCATTTTAATCCATAATATTAAATGGCCTAAATATGGTAATTCAATATGGTCAGATGATCTTTTCTGATTAGAAATAAGGTTGAATCCTGAATCCTGCAGCTTGTGACACACATCCCCTTTTCCCACAACTTCCAAGGCCACCCTGATGTCACAGCTTGCCCTCAGGATTGGCCTGGGACAGGGATTCTTCCCTAAATTCCAAAGATTCCCTCAGTGCTGGGATAACCACAGGGATGAGGAAATACGAGCAGGTCTGTGCAGAGCATGGTGGTGACCCCTGAAATTCCCCAGTCTGGAGATGATTCCCAGAGTTTTCCTTCCAAAAAAATTCCATGACAACCTCCCCTGTCACCTTGGTAGAGTGGTCCTGCTGATTCTCCCAGTGATGGAATCACAGAATTATGGGATCATGGAATGGTTTGGGTCGGAATGGACCTTAAAGCTCATCTCATCCCAGGCTGCTCCAAGCCCCATCCAAGCTGGCCTTGGATGCTTCCAAGGATCCAGGAGCAGCCACAGAAGATTGGTCAAAGCTTCTCTTCCCCTCATAAAACACGAGGTTGAAGCTCCCCAGTACTCCAAGGGCTGCTGGAATTCTCTTTGGAGAGCCTGGCCCAGAGCAGGAGCTTTTCCAGAAGGGTGAGGTTTATCTCAGCACTTCCCTGCTCCAGAAATCAAAGCAAAGTGGAGCAAACCCATCAGGGAGGAATCTCTGCAGGGTTTGGAGCAAATGAGGGCTGGGAACGACCTGGGAACAAGGCAGAGCTGCCACGGGCACCAGGTCACAGAAAACAGGGACACCACAGTGGGATGGAGAACACACAACCACATCAATTCCTTTCTCCATCCCAGTCTTCCCCATTTCCCTTTCCCAGTCTGCAGGTGCCCTACAGGTTTGCCCCCCACCTTCCCCAAGGCCAGCTCTGAGCAACACCCAAGCCCACCCTGGGGCAATCAAGGATCATTCCAGGTGGGACACGTGGAAATATTTCCATGGTGGCAGCCGTGCTGAGCACACAGCCCCTGGGAGAAGCAGGGCTACAAAGATTTTTGGCAAGAGAGTTTTTAGTTCAAAACCCAGCACGGTCCCAAATCCTTCCTTTGGATCTGTAGGAGCTCATTCCACCTGCCTGGGAGGGCCTGGGACACTCAGGGCAAAGTTCTGGCAGTTGGAGAACATCAATAATTCAAAACCTGTGTGTGACTCACGCTGCCCAACCCATCCCCCTAAGGTTACTTGGACTTAATATTCACAGAAGGCACATTGTTATTTCTTCTTCCAAAAAGTCATGAATAATTTACCATTCATTACCCAAAAACTTCTCTTTTTTTTTAAATGATTTTTTTTTAACAATTGGCTTCGTCCAAAAGAATGAGAAAGCAGAGAAAATGTTCATTTCCCAATCTCTTCTTAGTTCATTGTTGTTGAACATAAAAGTATCCCTCAGAAATCTTTAGCTAGCAAAAGATGACATTTTTGGGGTTTCATTTGAAGAACTGCGTTTGTTTGGGAAGCAAAATTCACCTCTGCTCTGAAAAAAAAGTGACCATGGGGGGAAAAAAAAGGCAAAAAAAAAAAAAGCTGGATATTTGGACAGAGCTCTGAGGGACAGGGTGGGATTTTTGGGAAGTCAGTTCAGGACTGGATGATCCATGTGGGTCCTCCCCATGGCTCAGGATATTCCATGATTCTAAAGGAATGCATCAGAATTCCTCAGGCTACCAGAGGAACACGAACTGCTGGAATCTTGTTTCCCCTGCTTGGCAGAAGTTGACAAATCCTCCAGAATTCCACGTGGGATGATTGGAAATGTCCCAAGCCAGAGCAGCTTCCTCTGCCTGCTGCATGGCCTTGGGATCAGGTGGGGTCTGGCACCTGCTGGGTTTATGTGTGGGAATCACCCCTGATCCCACTGGGAGTCATCCCTGATCCCATTGGGAATGGCACTGGTGCCACTAGGAATGGCACTGATCCCACTGAGAATGGCACCTGGTCCCACTGGGAATCACCCCTGACCCCACTGGGAGTCATCCCTGATCCCACTGAGAATGGCACCTGATCCTACTGGGAATCAGACCTCATCCCATTGGGAATGACACCTGATCCTGCTGGGGATTACATCTGATCCCATAGGAATGGCACCTGTTTCCCCTGGAAATGGCACCTGACCCTACTGGGAATGGCACCTGATCCCATTGGGAATCACCCCTGATCCCACTGGGAATCACACCTGGTCCTGTGGGAATGACACCTGATCCTACTGGGAATCACACCCAATCCCACTGGGAATGATACCTGATCCCACTGGGAATCACACCCAATCCCATTGGGAATGGCATGTGATCCTGCTGGGAATCACATCTGATCCTACTGGAAATGGCACCTGATCCTACAGGGAATGACACCTGACCCCATTGGGAATGGCATGTGATCCCATTGGGAATCACACCCAATCCCATTGGGAATGGCATGTGATCCTACTGGGAATCACACCCGATCCCATTGGGAATGGCATCTGATCCTACAGGGAATGGCACCTGATCCCATTGGGAATCACACCCAATCCCATTGGGAATGGCACCTGATCCTACAGGGAATGGCACCTGATCCCATTGGGAATCACACCCAATCCCATTGGGAATGGCACCTGATCCTACAGGGAATGGCACCTGATCCTACAGGGAATGGCACCTGATCCCACTGGGAGTGACACCTGCAGCGTGGGGCCTGCAGCAGTTCCCACACAAACTGATTTTCATGGAATTGCTCCCCCTGGCTGAGCTGAACTCATTTCCCAGAGTTTTCACTGTGGTGTCCAGACAAGTTGATGGCTTTGGGATGGGATCAGGGCCCTGTTCCACCATCACTGCCAGCCAAAAATCCCCCCCCAAAAAAGAGTCTTGCCCTCAGCCCCCAGGCTTATCCCAAACCTTCAATTCCTCCTGCAGGATTCCTGTGGGGAATCCAGCTGGGATGCTGCCCTGGTTCAAAGACACTTCTCCTTTTAGAGGGAGAGTGAACCTGGAGCAGTTCCCAACCCTGCAATCCATTGTTCAGAGCATCCCAGGGAGGGCATGGGAGCACTGGAGCAGGGAAAGGTTTCATTCCCTGATTCCTGCCAGGATAAAACGATCCTGGGACCAAAAGCACTCCTGGCATGTTTATCTGAGTTTGCCTCCCTTCATGGATCTAGTCTCAGATTTTTAAATTTTTCTAGGCACTTAAATCTGACCTACCTCTAAAATTTTAGCTGCTCGTTAATGAGCAAATTAATTGATGTTCACCACTGCTTGACACAGCCCAGGGAGGATCTTCCCCATGATTTTCCCTGTAAATCCTGCAGGAAGGGAAGGAATAGTTGTACTGGTTTAAAAACAAGACCAGTGGGAGACTCCAAGTCAGAATTACAATTTAATAGGAAAAAAAGAGGAAAATAAAATACATGCAATAGTAGAAAAGAAAAGCAGTGGCAGGGTCAGAATCCAAGCTGGCACTCTGCTGGTCAGGGTGGTGGGAGCAGCCCAGGTGAAGGGATCTGGTTGGAGCAGTGATCCTGGAGAAAGGCTCTGGTTTTCCTCTGGGATCCAGTGGGAAAAGGCTGCTCTGCTGTTCCAAATCTCCTGGAATCACGGATTCATGGAATCCTGGAATACTGGAATCACAGAATCCTGGAATCAGAGAATCCTGGAATCACGGAATCATGGAATCCTGGAATACTGGAATCATGGAATCCTGGAATCACGGAATCCTGGAATCACAGAATCATGAAATCCTGGAATCGTGGAATCACGGAATCCTGGAATCCTGGAATCACAGAATCCAGGAATTACAGAATCCTGGAGTCCTAGAATCAGGGAATCCTGGAATCCAGGAATCATAGAATGATGGAATCCTGGAATCCTGGAATCCTGGAATCACGGAATCCTGGAACCTGGAATCATGGAATCACAGAAGCCTGAAATCACAGAATCCTGGAACCCTGGAATCACGGAATCCTGGAATCATGGAATCATTTAATAACAGAATCCTGGAATCCTGGAATCCTGGAATCCTGAAATCCTGGAATCCTGGAATCCTGGAATCACGGAATCCTGAAATAATGGAATCCTAGAATCACAGAATCCTGGAATCCCGAAATCCTGGAATCATGGAATCCTGGAATCCGGGAATCCTGGAATCCTGGAATCCTGGAATCCTGAAATCATGGAATCCTGAAATCACAGAATCCTGGAATCCTGGAATCACAGAATCCTGGAATCCAGGAAACATAACATCGTGGAATCACAGAATCCCAGAATCCTGGAATCATGGAATCATGGTATCCTGGAATCCTGGAATCCTGGAATCATGAAATCACGGAATCCTGAAATCACAGAATCCTGGAATCCTGAAATCATGGTAAACTGAAATCATGGAATCATTGAATCCTGGAATCCTGGAATCATTGAATCATGGAATCACGGAATCCTGGAATCACAGAATCCGGAAATCCTGGAAACCTGGAACCCTGGAACCCTGGAACCCTGGAACCCTGGAACCCTGGAATCCTGGAACCCTGGAATCATGGAATTCTGGAATCCTGGAATCCTGGAACACTGGAATCCTGGAATCACAGCATCCTGGAATCACAGAATCCTGGAATCATGGATTCATGGAATCCTGGAATAACAGAATCCTGGAATCACGGAATCACGGAATCCTGGAATCACGGAATCACAGAATCCTGGAATCACTGAATCCTGGAATCCTGGAATCACTGAATCCTGGAATCATGGAATCACAGAATCCTGGAATAATGGAATCATGGAGTCTAGGAATCATGGAATCCTGGAATCCTGGAATCATGAAATCCTGGAATGACAGAATCCTGGAATGCTGGAATCCTGGAATCCTGGAAACACAGCATCCTGGAATCACTGAATCCTGGAATCATGGAATGCTGGAATCCTGGAATCATGGAATGCTGGAATCCTGGAATCGCGGAATCCTCGAATCACAGAATCCTGGAATCCTGGAATCTTGGAATCCTGGAACCCTGCAATCCTAGAATCCTGGAATCACTGAATCATGGAATCATGGAATCACGGAATCCTGGAATCATGGAATCATGAAATCCTGGAATGACGGAATCCTGGAATGCTGGAATCACAGAATCCAGGAATCATGGAATACTGGAATCCTGTAATGCTGGAAATCTGGAACCGTGGAATCCTGGAATCATGCAATCCTGGAATCCTAGAATCCTGGAATCATGGAATCATGGAATCCTGGAATCACAGCATCCTGGAATCACTGAATCCTGGAATCCTGGAATCACGGAATCCTGGAAACATGGAATCCTGAAATCCTGGAATGACGGAATCCTGGAATCATGGAATCCTGGAATCCTGGAATCCTGGAATCCTGGAACCCTGGAATCATGGAATCCTGGAATCCTGGAATCACTGAATTCTGGAATCATGGATTCATGAAATCCTGGAATGACGCTGGAATCACGGAATCCTGGCATCACAGAATCCGGGAATCACTGAATCCTGAAATCCTGGAATCCTAGAATCCTAGAATCCTAGAATCCTAGAATCCTGGAATCACGGAATCCTGGAATCCTGGAATCGTGGAATCATGGACTCATGGAATCTTCGAATCACTGAATCCTGGAATGTCGGAATCCTGGAATCCTGGAATGATGGAATCCTGGAATCACAGAATCCCGGAATCATGGAATATTAGAATCTGAGAATCCTGGAATGCTGGAATCCTGGAATCATGGAATCCTCGAATCACAGAATCCTGGAATGAGAGAATCCTGGAATCCTGGAATGCTGGAATCCTGGAACCCTGAAATCCTGGAATCCTGGAATGATGGAATCCTGGAATGCTGGAATCCTGGAATGCTGGAATCCTGGAATCACAGCATCATAGAATCACTGAATCCTGATATCATGGAATGCTGGAATGCTGGAATTACAGAATCCAGGAATCCTGGAATCACGGAATCCTGGAATCCTGGAATCCTGGAATCCTGGAATCCTGGAATCCTGGAATCCTGGAATCACGGAATCCTGGAATCCTGGAATCCTGAAATCATGGAATCATAGAATCACGGAATTCTGGAATCACAGAATCCTGGAATCCTGGAATCCTGGAATCCTGGAATCCTGGAATCACGGAATCCTGGAATGCTGGAATCCTCGAATCACAGAATCCTGGAATGCTGGAATCCTGGAATCCTGGAATCACGGAATCACAGAATCCTGGAATCCTGGAATCACGGAATCCTGGAAACATGGAATCATGGAATCACAGAATCCTGGAATCATGAAATCCTGGAATGACGGAATCCTGGAATCATGGAACCCTGGAATCATGGAATCATTTAATAACAGAATCCTGGAATCACGGAATCCTGGCATCACAGAATCCTGGAATCACAGAATCCTGGAATCCTGGAATCACATAATCACAGAATCCTGGAATCCTGTAATCCTGGTATCATGGAATCCTGGAATCCTGGAATCCTGGAATCCTGGAATCCTCGAATCACGGAATCCTGGAATCATGGAATATTGGAATCTGAGAATCCTGGAATCCTGGAATTCTGGAATCACAGAAACCTGGAATCCTGGAATCATGGAATCCTGGAATCCTGGAATCACGGAATCCCGGAATCATGGAATATTGGAATCTGAGAATCCTGCAATCATGGAATCCTGGAATCATGGAATCCTGAAATCCTGGAATCACAGAATCACGGAATCCTGGAATACTGGAATGCTGGAATGCTGGAATGCTGGAATCCTGGAATGCTGGAATCCTGGAACCCTGGAATCACGGAATCACAGAATCCTGGAATCATGGAACCCTGGAATCATGGAATCATTTAATAACGGAATCCTGGAATCCTGGAATGATGGAATCCTGGAATCATGGAATCCTGGAATCCTGGAATCACAGAATCCTGGAATCCTGGAATCACATAATCACAGAATCCTGGAATCCTGTAATCCTGGTATCATGGAATCATGGAATCCTGGAATCCTCGAATCACGGAATCCTGGAATCATGGAATATTGGAATCTGAGAATCCTGGAATCCTGGAATCCTGGAATTCTGGAATCACAGAAACCTGGAATCCTGGAATCATGGAGTCCTGGAATCCTGGAATCACGGAATCCCGGAATCACGGAATATTGGAATCTGAGAATCCTGGAATCATGGAATCCTGGAATCCTGGAATCACGGAATCCCGGAATCACAGAATCCTGGAATCCTGGAATCCTGGAATTCTGGAATCCTGGAATCCTGGAATCCTGGAATCCTGGAATCACGGAATCCTGGAATCCTGGAATCACGGAATCCTGGAATCCTGGAATCCTGGAATCACGGAATCCTGGATTTCTGGAATCCTGGAATGCTGGAATCCTGGAACCCTGGAATCACGGAATCACAGAATCCTGGAATCATGGAACCCTGGAATCATGGAATCATTTAATAACGGAATCCTGGAATCACGGAATCCTGGAATCACGGAATCATGGAATCCCTGCATCCTGGAATCCTGGAATCCTTTGGGTAGGAAAGGACCTTCAAAATCATCCAGTTCCATCCAGGGACACTTCCACTGTCCCAGGCTGCTCCAAACCATCCCACCTGGCCTTGACCTTTCCAGGGATCCAGGGGCAGCCACAGCTGCTCTGGGATCCATCCTTGGAGCCTTTGCCAGAGGAAAGCCCCAGGAGGAGAGGGATTTCCTCCTCCTTCAGTAAAGAAAAGGCCCAGAAATTTTAATTTAATTTAGTTTAGTTTAGTTTTGTTTTATTTGTCACCTGAGCAGAACACGAGCTGAGCACAGAGGGAATGGCTGTGCTGGCTCTGGCTCTGCTCAAATCCTTCTCCCTCAGCTTTATCCTGGTTGGATTTTCCCCTCTCCATCTGCTGCTGTGCCTCATCAGCCCTGGAGTGACACAATTCCTGCATCAGCCCTTGGCTCCGAGCAAGCAGAGCCTCCTGCTCCTCATATAAATAAAAATAAAAATAAAAATAAAAATAAAAATAAAAATAAAAATAAAAATAAAAATAAAAATAAAAATAAAAATAAAAATAAAAATAAAAATAAAAAATAAATATAAATATAAATATAAATATAAATATAAATATAAATATAAATATAAATATAAATATAAATATAAATATAAATATAAATATAAATATAATTACATTATATTTTCTCTATATTACACACTATATAAATATATATATTATATATTATTCTATTATTCTATTAATTAGATATATAATAAATAGAAATATAATATACTTCTCATATAAATAAACATGGGCACCTTCCACTGTCCCAGGCTGCTCCAAGCCCCAATGTCCACCCTGGCCTTGGACTCTTCCAGGAATGAGGAATACAGGAAAATTATTTTCTAAGCAATTGTGGCTTTTAATTTGTCTCCTACCATCACTAAACCCTGAAAATCTGTGCCACATTATCACTGTAAATATGGGATAAATCTACTTTACCAGTGACACACCACTGTAACAGCCAGGTCACTTTTAAATTTATATATTAATAGACATCCCACAGATCTTTATATACAGACATACAAATAAACTCCTTTTTTTCTTTATGCTATGGACCTTTTTTTTTTTTTAAATAAACCTGTCCCATTGCTTTCAGCAAAAATCAGCAGTTCAGTATCATAGCAGAGGCTGCTTGGCTGTGAATTTCATTTTTTTTGATGCAAATTTTCATTTTTTAAATGTTACTTTTCTTTTTTTTTTTAATGCTACTGTATAGTTTTTGTTTAATATGGGGGGTACCAAGCACCAGTTTAGATTCTTGTTTAGATTTTCCTCTTTAGCTTCCACAAAGAAAAAAAAACTGAGCACAGCACTCGGACTATTCAGATTTAAAACCTGGCCAAATTAAAACCAGATTAAAACTCCTCACCAGCACTTTCCTAGGGATGAGCCAGCATTTTCCAAGGAGTGCCAAGGATGGAAGGAAGAGAAATATCCATAAATTCCCTTCCAGGGAGCACAAATCCCAGAGTCAGCTGAGATCCAGTGGGATTTTCAATCAAGTCAGAGGGATCTGAGCCTGGAAGGAGGAGAATGGACAAAATTTGGGATGTAAATTTAGATTAATTCGGGAAGTAAATTTCCTTGGAATGTTGAAGCTTGGGCAGTTTGGAAACCTGAATGGTTTTTAGAACCTGAGTGGTTTTTAGGGTCTGACTGGTTTTTAAAACCTGACTGGATTTTAAAACCTGACTGGTTTTTAGGACCTGAATGGTTTTTAGGACCTGACTGGTCTTTAGGTCCTGACTGGTTTTTAGAACCTGACTGTTTTTAAAAGTCTGACTGGTTTTTAAAACCTGACTGGTTTTTAAAGTCTGACTGGTTTTTAAAACCTGACTGGTTTTTAAAATCTGGCTTTTTTTTAAACCTGACTGGTTTTTAGGACCTGAATGGTTTTTAGGACCTGACTGGTTTTTAGAACCTGACTGTTTTTAAAAGTCTGACTGGTTTTTAAAACCTGACTGGTTTTTAGGACCTGACTGGTTTTTAAAATCTGACTGGTTTTTAGGACCTGAATGGTTTTTAGGACCTGACTGGTCTTTAGGTCCTGACTGGTTTTTAGGGCCCGACTGGTTTTTAGAACCTGACTATTTTTAAAAGTCTGACTGTTTTTTAAAACCTGACTGGTTTTTAGGTCCTGACTGGTTTTTAGGGCCTGACTGGTTTTTAGGTCCTGACTGGTTTTTAGGTCCTGACTGGTTTTTAGGGCCTGACTGGTTTTTAGGGTCTGACTGGTTTCTAGAACCTGACTGGTTTTTAGGTCCTGACTGGTCTTTAGGTCCTGACTGGTTTTTAGGGCCTGACTGGTTTTTAGAACCTGACTGGTTTTTAGGTCCTGACTGGTCTTTAGGTCCTGACTGGTTTTTAGGGCCTGACTGGTTTTTAGAACCTGACTGGTTTTTAGGTCCTGACTGGTCTTTAGGTCCTGACTGGTTTTTAGGACCTGACTGGTTTAGGGCCTGACTGTTTTTTAAACATTCTGAGCCTGACATTCCCTGCCTGGAGGGTGTGGGCTCAGAAGGCCCAGCACAGGCAGGATGCAGTGCCAGGAGCAGCAATTTTCCATCTTTTTGGAATAACCCAACTCACCCCTCGTGCCTTTGCCTGAAAAACATCCAAGTGCTTTCCAAATCCACGTGAAGCAATTCCCAGTGGGGTGCCCAAATTCTCCAGCCTGTGCTGGGGCACGTTCCCAACAGTGAGGACCTGCAGGGGCAATTCCCAATAAAAAGTGTTTTTATTGCCTGCTTTTCCCAGCTGGGAAATGGGATGGAACTCCTGCAGTGGCAGCTCAGGGTATGGAGTGTTTAGAAGAAGCTCCCAAGATTTTTTGTCTTCTGTGAAGACACAGCTCCTTGTTTTTTGTTTTTTTTCCATGTTTAATGGTTCTTTAAAAGAGGATAAATCACATTTTTACCTCTGCTGATTAGCAGAGAGCTCACGTGCAAAAATCAGGAATTATAAACAGAATTAATTCCCAAATCCTGCTCTGGAGTAGTTTACCACTTAGCAATCCAGACAGCTCTTAGGAGGTGTCAAATAGGGATGAGTTTTGGGATCAACCAGCAGGAAATCTGCTCTGGGACCATGCAGCCAGGTTTAGATTTAGCCTTGTTTAGATTTTCTCAGGTGGGCGAGATTAAACAAGACTGGGGGTAAATCTGCATTAATTGGAGGTAAATCTGCATTAATTGGAGGTATAAATCAAACCTTGAGAACACTGAGCACACCCTGAGCCTGTAAATAATGACACAACACAATAAAAATTCCTCTGGGCTGCCCTTAAGACAGAAAAGCTCCCGAGGTGGGATGAAGGAGTAGAAAAGAACCAGCAAAGTTCAGTCCCCAGGGTGGAAAAAAAAAAAAAAACAAGGAATGAAACAAATGGGAATAACCTTGAGGTGTGCAGAGCTCCCTGATCTTTCTCAGCTTTTCATAAATAATGAAAAGAAGGCTCTGGAACTCTTCCACAACAAAACAGTTTCCAGGTATCCCATCAGCAAGAGCAGCTCCCAACATTTATCCTGGAGATAAAGCAGGAAAAACATGGCTCAGGCTGAATCCCATTGGGCACAATAAGATCAAAACCCAAACCAACCTCAACTCAACTGTTTTGTTCTACATTGGAATTTCTGAGCCTTTTTTTGAGGTGGAGTGGAGAGCTCCACTGCCTTCCCAGTTAGTCAAAACACTGTTATCTGGGATAACAGGACATGGACACAATGGCTAAAGAAATAAAAATAAAAAAGTTTTTTGAATTTTCCCCCCCAGAGAGATTCACAGGGGGTTTTGTCCTCTTCAAACTCCAAATGAGGGCCAGGGCTTGGTTTGATCTGAGTGAGGGGGAAAAAAAAGGGATGGACAAATCTCCATAATTCTTCTACCACCCAAAAAAATTGCCTCAATTTGAATTTCTGGAGGCCCCAGCCTCTTTTTTCTGCCCTCAGCCTCTGTGCCAAACACGACAGCATTCCCAAGCCACCTCCAAACTTCCCCATAGCTCCTGAAGTCGTGCTCTGAACCTTCCTCAGGGATGAGTTTTCTAAACCTCTCCACTGGCTACACACATCTGTCAAATTTTGGGAGTGAGACAAACAGGGGCAATTTATCCTGGAAAAATAGCAGAAGGTGTGGCCCTGACCCCACGGCATCCCATTGTGAAATCCAGGCGTGGAAACACCAAAATTCTCAGCAGAACCTCGGCAAGAATTTTGTTTTTTAATGCAGCACGGAGAAATCAACATCATTTTTATTCTTGGGAATGATTGAACTCATCCAGGCAAAGCCTTCCCCAAAACCATCACTGTGAGGTGGCTGCTTGACCCAGAACCACTGAAACTGCCCAAGATTTTTAAAAACCTGGAAGATGCAGGAGAATTTCCTGTGTTCTACCTGCCCATGCACATCCCCGTGCCTGTCACGAGAGGGAATCAACAACAAAAACAAAACCAAAGCCAGGCTGCTCTGGCACCCTTTGGGTTCCTCCCCAGCTCTTTGGCATCCCAGCAGTGTCCTGGGGTAGCAGGAGAGCTTGGAGCACACCCAGGTTTCACCCCAGGGGCTCCGGGGATGCTCACAAACACATCCGAGGGGAGAGGTGCTGCCAATGCCAACAATTCCAGAGCAGGGAAGCACCCCAAAAACTTGGAGGAGGGAGTGTATGGGAAAACCAGACAGGCCTGGCACGCTGAGAGCTTTCTTTGGGCAGGAATTGTTCCCTGGGATGGAATTCCCAGATTTGCTGTGGCTGCCCCTGGATCCCTGGAATGTTCAGTTCCAGGTTGGACATTGGGACAGTGGGAGGTGTCCCTGCCATGGCAGGGCTGGCTCTGGGTGGGATTTGGGATCCTCCCAACCCAAACCAATCTGGGATTTGTTGATTCTCCCACTGGGTTGAGACCTCCCAGAGCCAAAAGGAGAAGGCAGAGCTTTTCCCTGCCCCCAGTTCCACTGGGAATCGCCCTCTGGAGATTCCCTGGAGCAGTGGAACCATCCACACCTGCTCCACGGTCCTGGTGCGTTTTGTTGCTGTCACAGCTCTCAGAAATTCCAGCTGGGAATTCCTCCCTTCAGCAGCTCCCGGGGTCAATGTTCCCGAGGAAAGGCAGCACTGTCTCCAGGATTGTTCAATGTCCCCACAGGGAGTGGGAATAAAGGAATAAACACCTCAAAAGGAGAGGGAATTCCACAGGAGTTCTATCCCTAAGCTCTGCTGGAGGGAGAATTCCCAGGTATTCCCTCTCCCTCGTCTCTCCAGCTGTGCACTCCACTTATTCAGAGCTCTCTTTTCCTATTTCTTCCATTCAGCATCTCATTTCTGAGGGGCAGCACAGCACAGGAAATCCCAGCCTTGTTTTCCACAGGGAAGCGTGTGTGGAGTCAGAAAGAAGCGAAGCATGTAAAAATCCTGCCCTGAACCCTCTCCCTGCAGCTGGATCTCTCCAATTTTCCACTGCTGGATGCTGCTGCCAGGGTGAGAGGAGCTCCCAGAGCCAGCCCAGTACTTTTCCATGGAAGGATGAAATCCCTAAGAATAACAATTTATCAGAGGAGCTGTGGCTGTTTGACCTGGCTCGTTTTCAGAGATTAGGAACCAACGAGCTCCTGATGAATTGTGGTGACTTTGTTGGTTGGGTTGTTTTTTTGTTTTGTTTTGGGTTTTTTTTTTTTTTTTTTTTTTTTTCCCCTAAGAAGTGATTTTCATGTTTCATCAGTTCTCATCAGGGAAGGGAGGGAGTGTGTGTGTGGGGGGGAAGGAATGCACATCTGTCTTCCCAAGTGGATCAGGGAGAGGATAATAACAAATAATGATAACTCACCCACGTGGAGGCCCTTTCATCCTGCAGGAGCCCAGGAATGCTGCAGCCCTGGAGTCTGGGGATTTCAGGGACAGCAGGAGCATCACACAGGGCAGGGCAGAATCCCTGGAATCCTGCAGGTATCCTCTGGGAATCTCCATAGGTATCAGTGGGAAAAGAGGTGTTTTTAGCAGAATTTTCATATTCCTGCTCTCCTGGAGCAGATTTTTTCTACAGGAACAACTTTGTATTCAATGCTGCCTGCAGAGCAGGTGAGGGGAAAGGAATGGGAGATATCCCTGCTGTGATGGAGGAGACAGAGATGGAATGGGCTTGGAAAACCCTCGGGATGTCAGTGAGTGACAGGGTCACTGTCACCATCTCACTGCCAGGAACAGCCCCTGGCCATTCCTGCAGGATCCCACCTGGGCTGGGCTGGCCAAACCCCAAAGATGTGGATGCACACAGAGCCAGGCTCAAATCATGGAATGGTTTGGGTTGGAATGGACTAAAACCCACCCAGAGCCAGCCCTGCCATGGCAGGGTCACCTCCCACTGTCCCAATGTCCAACCTGGCCTTGGGCACTGCCAGGGATCCAGAGGCAGCCACAGCTGCTCTGGGCACCCTGTGCCAGCCCTGCCCACCCTGCCAGGGAACAATTCCTAATTCCCAAAATCCCATCCAGCCCTGCCCTCTGGCACTGGGAGCCATTCCCTGGGTGCTGTCCCTCCATTCCCTGGGTGCTGTCCCTCCATTCCCTGTGTCCTGTCCCTCCTTTCCTCCCAGCAGAGCTCCTCCATCCTCCTAAAGGGTTGAAGATTTTATTTTCAAGATCTGTTCTGGCTCTACTTGGGTCAAGCAAACAGCTCCATGTTCACTTCTGCACCTTAAAAATCAAGAGATTAAATTCCCCAAAGCTCTGGTTAAAACAAAATAACGTTGAATCCTAAAAGATCCCAGAATCCTGGAATGGTTTGGGTTGGGAGGGACCCCAAATCCCACCCAGAGCCAGCCCTGCCATGGCAGGGACACCTCCCACTGTCCCAATGTCCAACCTGGAACTGAACATTCCAGGGATCCAGGGGCAGCCACAGCTGCTCCCAGCCCCTCCCAGGGAACAATTCCTGCCCAAAATCCCATCAAATCCTGCTTGGGAGCCATTCCCTGTTCCTGTCCCTCCAGTTCCAGATGAATTATCCCTTTCCATGTTCCCTGAAGCCCCTTCAGACCCTGGAATTTGCTGTGATGTCTCCACACCACCTCCTCTTCTCCAGGCTGGACATTCCCAGCTCTCCCAGCCTGGCTCCACAGCTCCTGCTCCAGTCCCCGCTGTGCCCCCCTCTGGATTTGCTCCATTCTCCACATCCTTCTGTGCTGGATTATTCCCACTATTCCAGGTGGGATCTCAGGAGGGCAGAGCAGAGGGGCAGGATCCCCTCCTTGCCCTGCTGCACACGTGGCTTTGTGTGTTTTTTTTGTCCACACGTGGCTTTTTGTGGTTTTTTTTTGTCCACACGTGGCTTTTTTTGGCTTTTTGTCCAGCCCAGGACACAGGAAAAGCCTCAAACTCCTCACAGGTTTTACCAGGCAAATCCTGCCTCCAATGGACAACCAAAAGAGCAGAAAAGGACATTTCTGGATGCCTCCAGTGAGATGGAAAAAACAAAATCTGCCCCCCTGGTCAGGAACCTGCTGCACTTCAGACATTTCCCAGCTGTCTCCACCGAGCTGAAAATATCAACGTTAAACTAATGAGCTGCACATTCCAGCACTTTCCCAACTCCAGCCTTGCCTACTGGGATGACTCAGAAATGCCAGGTGCAACTTCAAAGCAACCACCAGGCTTGGTTGTTGTGATAGGACCACCAGATGAGATCCTGAGGATACACAAATTAAAAATACAACAGCGGGTGATGAAGACATGGATGTGCAGCTTGGGAGAAATTGCTGGAAAATCCACCCAGCTTCAGTGCTGGAGAAGGATTTCCATGGGTTGAATTTTCCTAATAAGCAGGGAAAACTTCTTTCCCATCTCATGGACGTCTGTCCAACAAAATGGGGAATGTTTTTAAGGCCTCTGCCAAATTTAGCTGCTGTTTGCTCCTTCCTGGCCCTCCCCAGCACTGCAGAGGTCCCATGAGAAATGGTTCTCACAGCACAACACCAAGTGGATCCTCCTCCTGTCCAGGATAATCCCAGGCTCCCCATTCCCTCCAGGAAAACCCTGTCTACGTGCTGGGATGCCACAAACCCCCGTGCAGAGCTAAATTTGTCCAGGGCTCAACATCTGGGAGATGTTCACAGGCACAGAGAGCAGAGGGAGGAGCTCCACCGAGCTCCATTTGCCAGGAAAGCAGCCCCTGTGAGCACACAAAAGGTGAAATCCCAACCCAAATCTGCCTCTGGAAAAATTGTCACCATCTCCTGCAGCTGCTGATCCTTCAGGGGGAGTGGGAGCAGTGGGGCTCTGGCAATAGGAGCCCAAAAAAATGTGGGGAGAATCCTTGCAGGAGGTGGCCACCAATCTCCTACACCTTGGGGACACTTTGGCAAAGCCCAGGGAGAATTCCAAATCGATGGAGCCCTTTGGAAAATACTCCTGGCTCATCATTCACCAGTAAAATCCAGTTTGGTGGGGATGGGGCTCTTTTCTCATCTTTCCAGATGTTTCTGGGATATTTTTTGTGGGGATTTTCTTTTCAGTGATTCATGTAATAATCAGAAAAAACTCAGAATATGTTACTGGAGTGCAAAAAAACTCAACCAATGGTGCCTCCCACACCCTGAGCCCAGCTTTGTTAAGACACACTCAGACCTGAATTACAAAGGTATTTAAGGGTGGCAGAGCAGGTCAGGATTGCTCAATTCAGTTCCAAACAATGCTCCATCCTCCCTCCAGAAGCATCTTCCAGAATGGTCCCATCTTCTCTTGGGGTCTCTGCTCAGGGAATGTTGTGGTGGAATGACAAACCCTGATTGTCCTTGGGAATTTGGAGACTGGAAGGATGTGATGAGTGAGGGGGGATTGAACTTTAAGGCACCTTCTAACCCTGGCTCAGGGCTGGTTTTGCCTTCCTATATCATGGAATTACAGAATGGTTGGTGTTGGAAGGGATTTTAAGGATCATCCCATCCCACCCCATCCGTAACAGGGACACCTCCCACTGTCCCAATGTCCAACCTGGAACTGAACATTCCAGGGATCCAGGGGCAGCCACAGCAAATCTGGGAATTCCATCCCAGGGAACAATTCCTAATTCCCAAAATCCCATCAAATCCTGCTTGGAAGCCATTCCCTGGGTGCTGTCCCTCCATTCCCTGGGTGCTGTCCCTCCATCCCTTGGCAATTGTCTCTCTCCATGGTTCCTGCAGCTCCTTCAGGCCCTGCAAGGCCACCCTGAGCTCAGCCCAAAGCTTCTCCTCTCCAGGCTGAACAATCCCAGCTGTGCCAGCCTTTCCTCCCAGCAGAGCTGCTCCATCCCTCTGCTCATCCTGCTGCCTCCTCTGGGCTCTCTGCAGCAGGTCAAAGGATATCCCAGCTCCAGTCCAGTGAAATTTGAATTTGAAGTCTCAATTCCAGAGCAGGCAGGGACTAATCCAAAGAGGATTAAAGGTGAACAAGCTGGAGGGGCTTGTTCTTTGAAACGAGTGGTTCTTAGAACATTTGGAGTTGACCCCTGATTTGTTCCATTTTTACATTAAGCTGGGAAAAGTAAATGGATTTTCCAATCCAATAATATTTATTTTGTTCTGGCCTGTTATAAAGAGCTTGTGCTGCCCTGAAGGCAGCTCTGCATCCAGGACTCCATTTCAGAGCTGCTGGTTTCCAAGAGAGAAGCAGGGATTGACTGTGATGTTTTGTAGCCCCTGGCTACAGAATGATTCCTGAGATCTCCTCTCCTGCAAGGAAAGGAACCCTCTGGCTGTCAGCAAAGTGAGTGGAAAAATTTTAACATTTTAACATCCACCAAAACTTTTGGTGATTGGAAAAAAAAAAACAAAACAACACATTCTCAGAGTTTGGGATGTCTGAGCACACAGGGAGACCCCAGGATAAGCAAAGAATTCTGTGTAGTGTTCACATCCCTGCTGCTCCCACCTCCTTGGGAAGGTGAATTCCCCAAGACTGATCAAACATGGAACAGCTCCTGTGACCTGACAGCACCCAGGGAGAGGCTGGAGCTGGGCCAGGAGGGATTTAGGATGGATTTTAGGGCAAGGCTCTTCCCCCAGAGGCTGCTGGCACTGCCCAGGCTCCCCAGGGAATGGGCACAGAGCTCCAGGAGCTGCCAGGGATGCCCAGGCTGGGATTTTGGGGGGGTCTGGGCAGGGCAGGGTGGGACTGGGTGATCCCTGGGGGTTTATTCCAGCTCAGGATATTCTGGGATTCTGGGATTCTCTGAACCAGCTCAAAGCTGAGCACGCAGGACAGTGGGGAAGCAGTGTGGACACACACATTCACAGAGCTGGGGAATTCCAGCTTGGAAATTCCTTTCAGGCCTGGATTTCTCCTGACTCTCAGCTCCATTCCCAGGCTGACAAGCTGACTGCAGCTTCAGTTAGGGAGGAGTCTCCCAGGGTGACAACACGGTGACAAACAGAGTGGAATTCATCACCAACATTAACCCCTGGTGTCTTTCCCGTGGGACACATCCTGAGGTGCTGTCCCAAGGATGTTTTTCCCAATTGTCCAATGAGCTCCTGTCCTGTCCTGGCTGCACTGACACACTTTAAATACAAACTGTCTGTACAATAAATTGGTTTTTTTTCCCCACAGAGCTCCGTGGGTGTTGCTGTCCTTTCTCTTTGCAGAGCAGTGACCACAAAGCAGAAATTCCCCATTTTGGGGTTTTCTCCTGGTGCTGCTCCCAAGACTGGCAGAGCAGGAACATCCCAATTCCTGGACCACAGAGAACATCCCTGTCCCCACCACAGCCACCAACCTGGGCTGGGACAAGGCCAACACCCCCCAGCAGCACTCACCTGTGTGCTCCTTCATCCAGGGATGTATTCCCGAGGGGTTGGTCCAGCTCCTGCCCCACTGGGATCCCTGCACACACCACAGACCCCATCAGGATCATCCCATTCCCATTCCAGGAGGCCCAGCTGGGTAATTCCTCCATGCTCCTGAGACTGGGAATTCCCACTGAGGACACATCAGGCACTCCCTGTGTTATAAGTACATAATATATTATTGGTTTTTTGCAAATATTCAAATGTATGTATCATGTTGGAAAACTTTGCTGTATGAATATATTTTATTTTAGTTCTGCTATTAACAAATCTTGGAAATAATAGTATGATAATTTTTTATTCTTGGACATGGTGATGTAGAAAGCTTTTGTTCATGTAACTCACTCAGAGAATGGTAAAAAGATAATCAGGAAATTCTTCACATCCTTGGATTATCTGGTTGAATATAGGGGTGATGGAACCAGAACTCCAGGGAAGGAATTTATTGATCAGGGAGTGTGCAACAGGATAGAGCCACAAAGAAAGAAAGAAAAAAAAATAGATTTACAGGCTGGGGGGGGATTTATTTTGAATAATGCATGAAGGTCTATGAATATGCAACAGGTTGATGCATTTAAGGAAGTGTTTTCTGAGTTAGGGTGTGCTCTTGCCTAAATGCCCAGCACCCAGCCATTAACCCTTTGCTTTATTGTTCTGGTCTCCTATTTGTCTTTTTTTTTTTTTTTTTTTTATTAAACCTTTTAAAATTCCCAGGAAAGTGAAGCTCGTTTTTCACACCTGGGAGGAGCAAGAAGGATTAGGATGAAGTTGGAAGCTCCTAAGCAGGACACTGAGCTGAGTCTGAGCTCTCACTCTGCCCTTCTCATTCCCAATTTCACTTCCATCCCAATTTCCTCATGGCCACAGGGTTCCCTTTCCACACCTGTAATTCCCCATCCCTCAGCTGATGGACAAAGCCTCAGGAATTGCTGAAATTTCCCCACATTCCTGATTTCACACATCTGGGAAGGCCTCTCTTCCCATCTGTACTGGTTTGAAAGCAAAACTAGTGAGAGACTCCAAATCAGAAATACAATTTAATAAGAAAAAAAGAGAAAAATAAAATACATGCAATAATACAAAAAAGAAAAGCAGTGTCAGAGTGAGAATCCAAGCTGGCACTCTGCTGGTCAGGGTGGTGGGAGCAGCCCAGGTGAAGGGATCTGGTTGGAGCAGTGATCCTGGAGAAAGGCTCTGGTTTTCCTCTGGGATGCAGTGGGAAAAGGCTGCTCTGCTGTTCCAAATCTCCCCTTTGATCTGGGTAGGAAATGCTCGGCTCCTGCCCTGGCTGGAGCATCTCCCAATGGGATGATGGAATTTGATCAGCCCTGCCCTGGGACTGCATGGCCATGGACAGGAGAGATCTCCTGGAGGGAGGATGGGCTGTGGGGAAGAGAAAGAACCCTGCAACAGCTGGGTGAACAGCTGGAACATGAACAGCAGAGATCCCCACAGAGATCAGGATCACTGCCACAGCTGGGTGAACAGCTGGAACATGAACAGCAGAGATCCCCACAGAGATCAGGATCACTGCCACAGCTGGGTGAACAGCTGGAACATGAACAGCAGAGATCCCCACAGAGATCAGGATCACTGCCACAGCTGGGTGAACACATGGGGACAGAATCCAGACTTTGGACCCATCTTTACAGTGTCACCCAGGACACCATCCCTCACCAGGAGAAAATCATGGAGGCTCCAAAGTTTTTCCATGAAATCATGGAATGGTTTGGAAGGGATTTTCTAGTCCAGTCTCCCCTCTGTAATAAACAGAAACACCTCCAAGATCCTAAAACTCCATCCATGTGGGTGAGGCATCCACAACCCCTCTGGACAATATTTTCCAGTATTTTTCCACCTTCACTGTAAAAAAAAAATTCTTCTTTATATCTGATCTGAAATAACTTTTAATTTAAACCCCTCACCCTGTGTCCTACAGGCCCTGTTATTAAGCCTGTCCTTGAAATTCCTTGAGATATTTCATTTTTCTGTAGGATTGAGGTCCAAGTGCAATCCCAAAGTGAGGAATAATTTGCTTGAAGTGTTTTGGAGGTGATTGTGAAGGGCAGGGATTAAATTCAGCCCCCAAGTTCAACAGGTGGTTGTTTTTTGGATGATCTTTTACATCCCTTCCAACCCAAACCATTCTGTGATTCCTTATTCTCTTCAGCCTGATTCCAAGAATATGGAAGTGGGAAACAAATAAAGAGGGTGAAAAAAAAAAAAAAAGTGAAGGAATCCACACTAAACATATATTAAAATATTTTAAAATATTTTGAGCAGTGTAAGAAGGGAAAAGGATCAAAAATAATCCCAGAAGAAGAGAGAGGTGACCAAGGGACACCCAGACATGCTCTGAGAGGACATTTTTATTCTAGCTCTGTTTAACAGAGAAAAAAATCTGGAAAAATCACCCAATTTCTTAATCTGTAAATAGAAATTTGACTTGCCCAAAACCATAACCTTGAGCAAAAGAAAAATTCCTGGTGAAACTGAGCCTGGGCTCTTCATTTGCAGGATTATTATCCTTAAATGAAAGATTTCAGGGATGTTCCAGAGCCTGGCCCCAAGTGCAGCTCTGCAAAATCCACCTGGGAAAATCCACAGTGGGAGGAAACCATTCCCATTAGGAATCAGATTTTTTTTTTTTTTTTTATTTAAGCAGAAGCAAAAGGAGCTGTTTCCCCCTTAAATTAGGAATCTGCTAATTGAGAAGGAGAGAGAGCTTTAATTGCAGGAATTTTAGTGGGATAATCCAGGGCTCTTTTTGTGTTGTTGGTGGTTACAAAGCAAACAACAACAAAACCAAAACAAACCCAAGAAAAGAAGAGGGAGAGAAGTTTTAGGGATTAATTTCTCCAAACATCAGTTTCCTCTGGGTTTCTGTAGCTCTGGGGAGCTCAGGGACACGATGGAGAGCAGGATTTGGATTATCCAGTGGGGAGATCATTCCTTAAAGGCCCAACATGGTCAAAAATCACAATTTAGAGCAGCACTACAGGAAGGAAAAGCAGGAATAATCGTGGAGGTTCATCCAGGAGAGAGAGATCCATGATTCAAAAAAAAAAAAAAAAAAAAAAAAGGAGATTGTTGGTTAAAACAGGTTAAAAAGCTGGGAAAAAAAAAAAGCTGGTAAAAAAGCTGGAAAAAATGGAAAAATGGCATCAATCTCACTTTAAAAAAGCTCCTAAAAACCAGTTTAAAAAGGAGGGAAGGACAAAGGAGTTTTCCCAGGAATATCTGATGGGACATGGAAAACTCTTGGACAAGGAATTCCATGGGAAAAGTGCCTGGAGCAGCTGAGGGCAGCTCGGGATGGGATTTGGAGAAGGTTGGGGTGGCTTGGCTGGGCCTTTTGCCCAATTCCAAACGAGGGACAAGTGACAAACTGGGAGATAACTGGGATGAAGGGACAGAGTTCAGTATTCCAAGGAAAAGGAATTGTGGGAACAGCAGCAAAGAAATAACATGGAACTCAAGAGATCAGAGTCCAGCAGCTGGAAGGAATTTTCTAGGAGGAAAATTGGGAATAGTGATGGATAGTCCATTAAAAGTGCACTGGAAAGCCACAGAATTCCAAAGAAAATTCTGGATGCAACCTCTGGATGCAAAATGGAGCCCAGAACATCAAACGGGGCTCGTGCACATTTTGGGAGTCAAAACAGAGCTAAGGATGAGTGGAGTGGAGCAGGGAAAGCTCAGGAATCCATGGGAACGTTGAGTGATGAGGGATAAAGGTGATAAAAATAAATTAGAGGAGTAAAATTGATGTTTTTCCAAGCAGGAATGTGGGAAATCCCAGGGAGGTGTGAGATCTGTGGGGATTTAATTTGTGTGTTCACAGAGAGAGAGGTAACTCAGATTTAATATTCCCAGGGAAAAGACAAGGTGGAAAGCACAGATTAAGAAGATTTCTGACAAATTATGGATTTCTGACTAATTAGGGATTTCTATCAAATAGTGGATTTCTAAAGGATTATTGATTTCTAACAAATTAAGGATTTCTGGAAAAATTAAAGATTTCCAAAGCATCAGGATATGAGGAAATCCCTGGTATGAGAAGGAGACAGCACCAGGAATCTGAGAATTCCCTGGAAAAAATGATGGGGAATTACAGAGCTGCCAGCAAGACAGGAAGGCCTGGGAAACAGAAAATTCCTGTTAAATAAAATTCCCATTTTTTTACTTCCTAGAAGATGATCCTGAGCAATTTCACTGAGCTTGGCCAGAACAAATTGGGCCAAATTATTGAAATTCCAGCTTTAAAAACGGGAATAGATGTGGTTTGGGGTGGAAGGGATTTTAAGGATCATCCAATTCCATGGGCAGGGACACCTCCCACTGTCCCAGGCTGCTCCCAGCCCCAATGTCCCAACCTGGAATTGAACATTCCAGGGATCCAGGGGCAGCCACAGCTGCTCTGGGAATCTCTGGGAATTCCATCCCAGTCCCTCAGCACCTTCCCAGGGAGGAATTTCTTCCCAACATTCAGTGTAAGGGAGGAATGATGATGCTGTGAGGCACAAAAATGCCAGAAATGATAAAGAATTCCAGGGAAACACATCCTGGGAGTAGACACAGAATCCTAATATTTTGGAAATTATTATCTTGTCACACCACCTTTCCCTTTATTTCTCTCACACAGAAAAAAAAAACCCCACACAGAACAATTTTATCCAACCTAATTTAATTAACAAATCCCTGCAGCAAATCCCAAATCCCAGTGATCCCACAAAACATCTTCATTCTATTCCTTACCTAATCCCGTTTTTCTCAGGGAGTCAAACCAACACAGGATGTCTCAAAGCATCCAAATTTTCACAGCAGATGGGAAAGGGGAGGGGAGAGGTTCTTCCAAAAGGAAGTTGGGAGCAGGAGCCTGATTCTCGTGTCCAGGATCGTGCTGGGCAGCAGGTTTTCACTCTGGATCCCAGAGCCAGCCTAAAATTAGTCTGAATTAATGTTGTTCCAGCAGAAACTAAGCCAGGGATTATTTTCAGGACACTCTTGGAGTTCCAGGTTTGGTTTATGTTAAAAAAGCCATATTTGCTAAATTTGTTACATTTACACACATGTTTTAATTCATTTGAATTCAATTCATTTTCAGTCTTCCACTGATTTTTTTAATCCTCTCCATGGATTCTTTTCCAGTTTTCCACGATAAAAATAAAATATAATCCCAAAAATCCAGGCAGGCAGATGACAAGGAGCAGTTTGTGTAAATTTAGGCACAGTCAAGACTTTTTAGCTCTGTTTTCCCCATGGAAGACAAGAAAATGGAATTAAAACCTGATATTTTTACCAAGGAAATTCAAGGGCTTCATTGAAAAAAAAACCACTTTGACTTTCAAATTCCAGGAATGAGGAGCCTTCCAAATAAATGCACTTTTATATTGTTGGATTATTCTTATTCTGCTCAGCCTGGAGGAGAGGAGAGGAGAGGAGAGGAGAGAAGAGAAGAGAAGAGAAGAGAAGAGAAGAGAAGAGAAGAGAAGAGAAGAGAAGAGAAGAGAAGAGAAGAGAAGAGAAGAGAAGAGAAGAGAAGAGAAGAGAAGAGAAGAGAAGATTCAAAGGAGAGCTCAGAGCCCCTGGCAGGGCCTGAAGGGGCTCCAGGAGAGCTGGAGAGGGACTGGGGACAAGGATGGAGGGACAGCACACAGGGAATGGCTTCAAAGCAGGATTTGATGGGATTTTGGGAATTAGGAATTGTTCCCTGGGATGGAATTCCCAGATTTGCTGTGGCTGCCCCTGGATCCCTGGAATGTTCAGTTCCAGGTTGGACACTGGGACAGTGGGAGGTGTCCCTGCCATGGCAGGGGTGGCTCTGGGGGGGATTTGGGGTCTCTCCCAAACCAGTCTGGGATTCTCTGAAGTTGGATTCTGCAGATGAGCAGAGGATGATGCTGCAAGGTCACACCTTCCCCTGGCCTCTCCTTTCCCCTGGAATGCTCCTGGAATCGATGGCCCTGCAGCTGCAGCTGGGCCTGATGGATCCTCTGAGAACCAACCAAGCTGGGGGAAAATCTGTGTGCAGCTGGATTAGAGAAACACGGGATTATGGATGGGCTGGGCTGGGAGGGATTTTAGGGATCATCCCATCCCAGCCCTGCCATGGCAGGGACACCTCCCACTGTCCCAATGTCCCACCTGGAACTGAACATTCCAGGGATCCAGGGGCAGCCACAGCTGCTCTGGGCACCCTGTGCCAGCCCTGCCCACCCTGCCAGGGAGGAATATTTTCCCAGAATATTTGATAATTCACCATTAACCTGGCTTTCCACATCCCACCTCTGGAAACTGGGTTAAACTGGGAGTGCTTTTAGCACAAATCATGACCAGGCCAAAGGAGAAATAATCAATGGAATTGGTCTTTATAAACAGCTGATAATTCAGTGCTCAAGGCTGATTCTCCTCCCACGAAATTCCACGACAAATCTATCCCTGTTTGCAGAAAGGGAGAGGAAACCTGGAGAACTCAGGGGAGGTTTCTGCTCCTCATTCTGTTCATAATATTGTGCTCAGTGTGCACTGAGCCAGGCAAGTGGACTCAGCAAACAAATTGAGGAAAGGAAAGCCACACTCAGGATTGGAGTGGATTTTTGTTTGCCCTCATTTCCACACGGAAAAGCCAGAGAATTCCCAGAGGATTTGCAGCTGCATGGTGAAAAGCTCCAGGGCTGGGTGTCCCACTGTCCTCTCCCTGCCAGCAGCCCAAGGATGGGAGATTTCCTCAAATCTCCTCAAATCCCAACCCCAGTGTGGATACTTGGGAAAGCCAGGCATGCCAAGAGCTGTCCAAAAGCAGCAGAAATCCAGGTGGATGCTTCCTTCCTCCTCCTCCTCCTCCTCCTCCTTCCATGGATCCAGCAGGGCTGCCCAAGGAACAAACATTTCCCTCTCTTTTCCAATAACGAAAAAGCCAAAAAGGGAAGGAAAGGAGCTCCAAAGCCCTTCACTAACACACACACACACACACACCTCCCAGTGCAAACCCAGCCAGAAGCACATCCCGAATTCCAGCAGCCACAGCAACTGAGAGAATGGGATTTGGGGCAGCCAAACCCTCCTTTGTCTCCGTTCCAGCTGCTCTTCAGCCTCTCCAGATGTGGCAATCACAAAAGGAGGGGCTGGGGACAGGGAAAGATGGGATGGATGGAGACTCATTCGAATTGATCTCAAAACACGAAGACCTTTCTTTCCCAGCATCGCTTCCATTTTCAGTTCTTCTTACATTTAAACGTTTGTCTTGTGGCAGGAATTTCTCCCTGCCCTGTCCCCCAGAGCAGCTCTGCCTTTCCATGGGCAGCCTGGGGATGTGCCAGCCTCCAGCAGCTCGACTTGCCCATGGAGCCACTCACCAAACCACCCCTGGCTCTGATTCCTCCCAAATTTCTGTCTCTGCATGAACCCAGGGAATCTTTAGTGATGCCCCATTAGCCAGGCACGAATCCTTTGCCGTTTAACAAACTCGGACTGCAGCTGCAACAGGAGAGAAATTCCCTGGTTTGCATTTCCAAGAAGGCTCCTTTTTTTCCATCTCTAGTAGTGAAAGAGGGCCTTAAGTAGACTTTACACCAAGTAGTTGCCACAGAGGCATGAATAAACACGAGGAGCTCCCTCTCCTTTGTGTTTGCACAAGAAAATTATGATTTTTCTGCTGGCTGGCAGCAAATCCCAAGGATTCTGCTGTAAATAGACAGGGCAGAAGTGAAGTACTCAGGGAAGATGGAACAAATCCATTGTTTGCAGTGATTCTCCCAAGTTCCAAACCAGACCCTGCAATTAATTTGCTTTGATAGACCCGTGGTTTTCGTTAGAGTTCCTCATATTTAATTATGTCCTAATCCACCTCCAAGAAAGCAGAGGGAGCTGAACAGAGAAGCATTACCTACAAACAGGAGTGGGAGCCAAGCATTTGAAATCCAGTTATTGATAGAAAACAGAAGGCAGGCTTCCAGCTCAAGCAGCCCCTCGGGTTTAATCTGAAGATCTATCAGGAAAAAATCTCTTCTTTTTCCCACTGGAGGCTTTCATCTCTTCCCAGGAGGGAGCAATCATCTTCCCAACCCCTCCCTCGTGGTCCTAATTGTCCAAAGGGAGTCTTTGTGTTTGTGCACTTAATGAATTTACTGAGGGAAGATTGGATCTGCCACGGGACAGCTCCTGAGCTGTGGCAGGGTGTGATTCCCGACCTTGTGTCCTGGAAAAATCCCCTCCCACGGAGCCAGAATCCTGGAGAAATTGCTGCTCAGTTCTCAAAGCTCAGTTTGTCACCAGCTCAGGGACACCCCCAAGGTTTAAAGTTTCTTCCAGGTAAAAATTTTGCTCCTCACCTGGGATTCAGAGTTGTCCAAACCAGGGCTGGGAGGATCCTTTGGGAATTGACACAATTTCAGGGAAGGAGAAAAACCTTTCCCTGCAGGTGGGAGGTGTCCAGTTGTGTAAAGGGTTGGAGCAGGAGAAGCTGGAAGTGCCCAAGGCCAGGTTGGACATTGGGACATTGGGAGGTGTCCCTGCCATGGCAGGGGTGGCACTGGGTGGGATTTGTGTCCTTCCCAGTCCAAACCAGTCTGGAATTCTGTGACATGTCCTGGGTGAAGCAGTTCCCATGGAGCCAGAACCCTGGAGAAATTGTCACCAGCTCAGAGACACCCCCAAGGTTTAAAGTTTCCTCCAGGTAAAATTTTGCTCCTCACCTGTGATTCAGAGTTGTCCAAGGGAGGATCCTTAGGGAATTGAAACAAATTTAGGGAATTAAAAAAAAACAAACCCTTCCCTGGCAGATGGGATTTCTGCAGTTTTGTAGGGGCTGTGGTGGTGGGGTGGGAGAAGCTGGAGGTGCCCAAGCCCAGCTTGGACAAGGCTGGGAGCACCTGGGACAGTGGGAGGTGTCCCTGCCATGGCAGGGCTGGGATGGGAAGATCCTTCAGGTCCTTCCAAACCATTCCATGGCACTGCAGCCTTGCAGGGAGATGTCACCACAACTGCCCAACCTCAGCTGCTCCAATCCTGTTGGCTTAAATGCCCTGGAAAAAGTGGATTTCTCCCAAGATTTCCAGTTTTCCATGGTGAGGCTGAGAATCTGCCCTCTGTAATCCAGTTCCAATCCTCAGAGATGGATCCTGCATGGAATGGTTGGTGTTCTGCAGCATTCCCTCAGGAATTCTTGTCCAGGATGGTTTGGTGGAAGGTCACTCGTTTAAAAGCCTCGTGGTCAACCCCAAATTTGCTTTTAGAGGAATGAAATAATTTTGGGTGGGAATGGCAAATATGGGTGTTGAATTCTCCTAAAAGAGCCCAATTTTTGGGGCAGCTCAGTGATCTCCATTCCAGGATAAAATACACCTGGAAATGCTGAGCTCTTACAGCAGTGAGCAGAACATGGTTGTGGGTACCAAGACTTTCAGATCCCACTCCTTCAATAAATCTCCATGGAAATGAATCCAACAGCAAGAGGTTGGAACCCAGGAGGTTCCAGGACCTTCCAAGCAGGTTCATTAAATTCCACCCATCCCAAAAAAAAAAAACCCTGTCTCTTTTCCAGAGGCTTCTCTCTGCCTGCAGAAGCCACAGGCCTAAATCCTCTCCTCCTGTTTGGCATTTCCACTCATCCACCTGGACACAATAAATAATTATTGTCCCACAATAAGGGGACATCATCCCTGCCCC
Source organism: Sturnus vulgaris (assembly GCF_052056855.1). Taxonomy (NCBI): domain Eukaryota; kingdom Metazoa; phylum Chordata; class Aves; order Passeriformes; family Sturnidae; genus Sturnus; species Sturnus vulgaris. The sequence continues at coordinate 117,986,705 of NC_142244.1, read as the reverse complement.
ATTTTCATCCAGTGGCTCTTCAGTTATTGAATTCCTGCAGGGTCTGGATTGGAATTGAGAGCAATGTTGAATTTGTCTTTCCAAACGAGCTGGGGATCTGCTGGGAGATAAATCCAGCACTGAGGGATAAAAGAAACAATGGGATGGATTGCACTGATTGATAATGGAAATAAAGAGATTTGCCTTTACAAACAAACTGTGGGGCTGCTGATCAATGAAATTGGATATTGAAAGATGAAAGAAGCAATGGGGGAAAGCCATGAATTCTGTAAGAATTAAAAATGAAAAGGGAGGGTTGTACATTAGAGGGGAATCTTAGGGAAGTCTGTGCCTCTCAAGGACCTCAGCCCATGGGGAAAGAGAGAGGGAAATGTGGATGGGAAATTGGGATAAAAGGAGGCTGAGTCCTCCAAAAATCTGAGAGACTCCAGGGGAATGTCCCATGGCCTCTCCCTTGATTCCAATAAAGTAAAAAGGATTCCTCTGTCTCCTTTTTGGACATAAAACCTCTGGTGTTTGTGGATTAATTTTCCTGACAGAATTGAGTTAAGGATCTCCACTTTAGGCTCAGGGAGATAATATTGCTGTTCCCTAACCCTGGGCACCCAAATATCTTTAAGATCCAGCCCTTGCCACCCCAGAATTCTCAGAATTCCCCCCAACTGTGATTCCCACACCTTTGGAGATGGTTAAGAGGGACCGAGGTCTTTTGAAGTGAAATTCTTTGAACTGAAACGAAAATATTTTAGTACCTGATAAATATCTGGACTTCCCCTCTGATCAGAAAATATCCCCAGGGATTTCAGCCTATTCTCCATTCTTTTTGAGGGAATGAGTCACGATTTTGGATCTCTTCCAGTTTGTAGGAAGGATAAGGACACAGCCCCTGAACGTTTGCAAAGCTGCTGGGAGGTTTGGGAGACTTAAACGAATTTTTCTGAGCTCAGGTAGAGCCGTGCTCAGCCCAAAACTGCAAAAATAAATCCACCCCTGGTGGAGTCTGAGGCACATCCAGCTCGTGGTGATCAGATTCCAAGGGAAGGGCTGGAGCTGCTTGGATCTGCTGATAGCCCAGACCAAGGAAAGAAGAGGCTGGAAGAGCAGGGAAGGCCAAAATGCCCCATGCACAGCCACACACACATTTGGAATGTTCCTCAGCAGGGACGCTCCCAAAATCATTGTTGGGAGAACAAAGGCGAGTTTGGGATGACAGACGTTTCAAACAACAGAAAAGTTGGAGGGGAGCAATAAGAAAAACAATTGGAATGGGAAAGGATTAAGTGGTCAACAGAAAACAACAAAAGGAAAATTAACATCTTTTCAAAACTCACAAAGCAGGGGGAGAACAGTAAAAAACCCCAAATTATGCACAGTTTAACAGCAAAGCTCACAAAGAAATGAATGACTCCTGCAGAGAAAGGGTGTGGGGAGAGTTTATAAACTGACCACATTCCAAAGAGGAATAAAAAAGCAATTCTCACACACACGGCCTGGGAGGCAGCCAGGCCCACTTGGGGCCGTGAGTTTGGAATTAAAAAAAAAAAAAAAAAATTCTGAAATGCATCTCAAACCCCAAGGGTTCTGCAAAGGGGGAAGCTGGAAGAGAAACCAACATCCACCAGGTCCAACTGGGACTGGGAGAAGTTGCCAAGGAGTGACACAGCACAAGGGGATTTTCTGGATCTGTCACCACAGCAAAGTTCAACGATTTGGGATGAAAATTGAGTGTGACAGGCACGGAGCTCAGGTAAAATTGTAAAATTCCGTTTCCTGTTTGTTCTGAAAGGTTCAGCTGATTTCCTTGTGCTGTTTCCCAGGAGGAGAGTTGGAGGTGGTAAATCATCATATCACTGGAAGGAATTTTCCTCTGGAGAGCTTTGCTATTCCCAAGATATTAAAATTTAACTGAAGCCTGGAATTCAGTTTATCTGTGCCACGGTTTTATCTTCTGCCATCAATCCGAGGGAATTTCATTCTAAATCTTGGGGAGAACACACATCCTTAGGAGAGCCTTCCTCAATTTCAGCACTGAAATGTTCATGGAATTCCAGAATTCCCGTTCCCTCTCCTCCTGTCCCTGTTCCCTGGGGCTGATCCCACCTGGCTCCATCTCCCCACACAATCCCTTTCTTTATTATTTTCCAAACAAGCCAGGACTCTGCACGGGGAATGACTCCCTTCAAACCCACAGCAGGGTTGCAGAACCTCGTTTCCCTCATTTATCAACACCCCCCGGATTAGAGGTTTTAATTTCACAACCCTGGGAGGTTTTTCCTCCAGCCCATGCTCTCTCCACACGTGGCACCAGCCACACTCTCCCAACAACTTTTCCAAAGTTTGTTTTCCCACAACCATGCACGGTGTCAGCAAACATTATTTACAGCACACAGCTCCCATTGCCTCCAAAGAAATTCCTTATCTCCCACACTAAACTTCCTCATTCCCTTAAATATGCACTTGTTCACTTCCTTACTGCTTTTTTTTTTTTTTTTGGATGTCATTCCAAGGCTTTTCCAAGGCCTGGAGACTCCTCAGTTTCTCCAGGAGCCCAGAAATGCAGCCAGAGGTTTAAATGGAGTTTGGAATAAGGAGGCCCAGCATGGCTGGGAGTGTTTGTTTCTCTTGCCCTACATATCCATCTGTACTTGAACAAACACCTCTGAAAAGCTGCTCCTCTGGCCTTGCACAACTGCAATCCCTTCGTTTTCACAACTGCCATTCCTTTATTTTCCCAACTGCCATTCCTTTATTTTCACAACGCTGCCCTCAGGGCAGGGCAGACAATGTTGTTCCCTCTTAGGAAATTGGGGCGATGAAAGTGTCTGGGCAGAGCTGGAGAGGGGCAGGAATTGCTCTCCTTGGAACTCCACTGGCAGCAGCTCCTGCTGGGTCCCACAGGAGCCCCTGGCCTCAAATCCTTTGGGAAAAGTGAGAGCTGGTGCTGAACCTGGACTGGGATAACCCTGGGATGAATCCAGGCTGGGATGAGCAGATGGAGCAGCCCTGGGAGAGCTGGACCTGCCCCAGCCCAGAGCCCCCCGTGCCCAGTGTGGGATCAGCAAAGGGATTGGGATTGTGTCCCTGTGCCCCCTCAGGTGTGACCCCACCTGCAGAGCTGCCCCAGCCCTGTCCCAGCTTGGGGAGGAGCTGGAGCTGCTGCAGAGAGCCCAGAGGAGGCAGCAGGATGAGCAGAGGGATGGAGCAGCTCTGCTGGGAGGAAAGGCTGGCACAGCTGGGATTGTTCAGCCTGGAGAGGAGAAGCTTTGGGCTGAGCTCAGGGTGGCCTTGCAGGGCCTGAAGGAGCTGCAGGAACCATGGAGAGAGACAATTGCCAAGGGATGGAGGGACAGCACCCAGGGAATGGAGGGACAGCACCCAGGGAATGGAGGGACAGCACACAGGGAATGGAGGGACAGCACCCAGGGAATGGAGGGACAGCACCCAGGGAATGCAGGGACAGCACCCAGGGAATGCAGGGACAGCACACAGAGAATGGAGGGACAGCACCCAGGGAATGGAGGGACAGCACACAGGGAATGCAGGGACAGCACACAGGGAATGGCTTCAGAGCAGGATTTGATGGGATTTTGGGAATTAGGAATTGTTCCCTGGGATGGAATTCCCAGATTTGCTGTGGCTGCCCCTGGATCCCTGGCAGTGTCCCAGACAAAGCTGGGATAGGGAGTGACATCCCCACCTATGGCAGAGTTGGACTCTCTCTTCCATCCCAAACCCTTCCATGATCCCCCCATTCCATGATTCTCCCAAGCTGACCTTTCCCCACCATTGAAATTCCCCTGGGATTTGCTCCCAGCCCTCAGGGAATCTGTGCCCAGCTCACCTGGATTCCAACACAGCTTTTTTTCCCCATCTGAGCCAACATTTCTGGAGCACAAAGGGCAAAGAACAAGATCCCTGTGCCATCCAGCTCAGCCTGCAATCAGGTCTGAACTGCTCCAAACTTTGTGGCCAAATGCAGCAAAAATTGAGACTGGCACTTGAAGTGCAGCCCAGGATGTCCCCATGGTGTCACATTGTCACAGATTGGCCACAAATGGATTTAACCCCAAGTTTAAACCTCATGAGTGATTTAACAAAGGCCTCCCATCCTGATATTTGGATTTTTCAGCTGCAGCATGACTGTGCACAAATGTGTGGGATGAGAGGGCCACAATTCAGGTTGCAGACTGATGGCATTTCTCCAACTCATTCCTCTCCCCAGGAAAAAAAAAAAAAAAAACAACCAAAAAACCTGCTATTTTCTAGATTTCAATTTTCTGGACACAAATGATATTAAAAACGTCATCCTGCTTGATGGGATTTAAGAGCAGGATTAGAGCAAGATTGAAAAACTGCATTCTGTTGGAGAAAATCACTCCCTCCTCACCACATTTGTGCTTTGCTGCTGCTCAGGAGATGATGATAGCCCCAAAAATAACACATTAATACCCACAGGGTCCTGCAGCCCATGGGGAGCCACAGGCACACCCTGGAGGAAATTCCAGCTCCATCCATTTGGGATTAGGAAAGGAAATATTTCCCAAAGAGGTCCAGAACCAGCCTGGAGAATTTTCTCGTTGGGGCAAAGAGCACAGCCATATTTTGGGAAAACCAGGATCATTTTCTGGACGTTTTTGGAGATAAGGAAGAGGGTGACCCACACTTTTTTTTTTTTTTTTCCAGTCCTGTTGGGGCCTTCCATGAGGAGAGGCAGTTCCAGAAATCCAGCACTGGGCTCTGCTTGGTGAAGTCTAAATGCACATCTCCAAAAATCTACTTTAAAATTTCCACTGAGCCTGGCAGAGTCAGTCCAGGGCAGGATTCAGCTCTGGAGAAGGCTGAGGTCAAGCTGGAAGTAAAATATTGATGGAGCTCAAGGCCTGCAAATCCCAGAAGCAGCAGAGGAGAGTTCATGGAAATGCTAAATCCTGTGGGAAATGCTAAATCCTGTGGGATAGCCTTGCTTAGGAGCTTGGAGCCCTCTTGGGCTCTAATGGAATGTGAAAAGCTCTTGAAAAGAAAATTTCTGGTGCAACCCAAGCCCAGAGAGCCAAGGCTGGTGTAGGAACTGTTATCAGCAATGGAATTGATAAGGAGCTGATAACAAACAGGGACCAGCTCTGCTGCCAGACAGAGAAGAGAGGTTAAAAATGGGAAATTCCACAGAATCCCCAAATCCCCGAGGTTGGCAAAGCCCTCCCAGCCCCTGCAGTCCCAGCTGTGCCCCATGGCCACCTTGGCACCCTGAGTGCCACCTCCAGGTGCCACCTGCAGGGATGGGCACTCCAAAGCTCCCTGGGCAGCCCCTGCCAAGGCCTGAGCTCCCTTTCCATGGGGAAATTCCTGCTGCTGTCCAAGCTGAGCCTGCCCTGGCCCAGCCTGAGGCCGTTCCCTCTCCTCCTGTCCCTGTTCCCTGGAGCACAGCCCGACCCCCCCTCCCTGCCCCTCCTGCCAGGGACTTGTGCAGAGCCACAAGGTCCCCCCTGAGCCTCCTTTTCTCCAGCCTCAGCCCCTTTCCCAGCTCCCTCAGCCCCTCCTGGGGCTCCAGCCCCTTCCCAGCTCCCTTCCCTGCCCTGGGCACCTCCAGCCCCTCCAGGGCTCTCCTGCAGGAGCCACAACTGGACACAGCCCTCGAGGGTCTCAGTGCCAGCACAGAGGGACAATCCCTGCCCTGCTCCTGCTGGACACACAATTCCTCATCCAGCCCAGCTGCCAGTGGCCCCTTGCCCACCTGGGCACCCCTGGGCTCGTGTCCAGCCCCTGGCACCAGCACCCCCAGGGCTTTTCCAGCTTTTCCAGCCCCTCTGCCCAGCCTGGAGCTCCTTGGAGGGTTCTTGTGACCCACGGGCAGGACCCAGCACCGTTGACACCCACTCACCTCAGAACAATTCCAGCAACACCCTCTGTGTGTGGAGCCCCAGGGATTTGTCCTCCCTGACTCCAGGACAGATCCAAGTGGGACAAGAACATCCCTCCCCACCACCCCCCTGCTCGGGACAAAAGCCAGGGTGGAGGTTTGGAGGTTTCCCACCCGTGGGTGCAGAGCCAAACTCCCTGAAGGGTCCATCCCAACCCCAGCATTTCCAGCCTGGACACCTTCCCTGCAATCCTGGATTTCCTGCACTCAGTGCCAGGGAGGGGCAGCCCTGGGGGATCCATTCCCACCTCAGGCAGGATTTCTGTCCCATCCCAGGGACATTCCCACACCTTCCTCAGCAGCACCAGCCTCATTCCCTGCCTTTCCCACCCTGGCTCCCCCATTTTCCTGCACTCCCCCCCCCCCTCCCAGTGTGGGATTTTAGGCTCAGACAAGGCAGGAGACAGGACAGAAACAGGAACACCAGAAAAGGTGGGAAATGCTGCACTCACTTCCCTGCAGATGAACCTTCTGCTTTCCTCATTGTCCCAATGAGGGAATTTCAATGTTTGGCAGAGCAAATCTTAAAATAAAATTCCCCAGCTGCATTGTCCCAGCCAGGAGCACCCTCCTGCCCAGCACATCCACTGGCAGGAATTCCCACTGTGGGGCTGTGGCTCCTGCAGGACCTGGAAGGGCTGGAGGTGTCCAGGGAAGGGGCTGAGAATTCCAGAGGGAGCTGGGAAAGGGCTGAGAATTCCAGAAGGAGCTGGAAAAGGGGTTCAGCCTGGAGAAAAGGAGGCTCAGGGGGGACCTTGTGGCTCTGCACGGTTTTCCACCATTCCCAGCCCCATCTGCATCACTCCCCTGCCACCAGGAACCCAGAAAGGATTTTGGGATTCAGCAAATTCCCACTGTGAGGCAGCACAACCCCAATTTCAACCCCAGGAGCTCCAGATCCCCATCCCTGCCCAGAGCACTTTTCCTGCCTCATATCCCTGTGGAGTTTGGCCCAGGCCACAGGGAAAAACCCAAACTCCTGAAAAACCCTCCCAGTCCTTCCCAGTTTATATCAGAACACTGACACTGCCTGCAGCTCCCCGTTTATGAGCACCAGGGAGGTAACAACTATTATTATTATTATTATTATTATTATTATTATTATTATTATCATTATCATCATCATCATCATCAGTAATAACTCAATAATAACTCAAAATAATCATAATCACAATAACAAGGAAAAAGATAATAAAGAGAGTAGTAATAATAATAATAATAATAATAATAATAATAATAATAATAATAAAAAACAACTACTGTTCCCAGATAATCAGCTGTCAAATCGTGCAGGCTGGAATGTTCAAATCCACCTCCAAACCACTCTGAAAAGGGAATTTGGAGAGTCCTGAGCTGCTGGGCAGCCAAGGAGGGCAGGTTCTAAATATCTTCTGTCACCTTAAAATGGAAATAAAAGGCCCTTGGATAAGCAGAACCCCTTAAGGTGGAGCACATGGTGAGGAGAGCTCAGAAAAGATCTTAAACCCCAAATTATGGGAGCTCAGGAAGCTCCAAGTCCTCCTCCATTGATTCCTTCTCCGTGGCTGAGCCAGAAATTTCCCAGCTCATTTCCTGGGATCAGGGGGTTGAAAACCATCCCAGCTCCACTGTCCCCTGACACTTCCCACATGGATTCTCCCCCAGCTCGGTGCCAGCGAGTGCAGCTCCTGGGAAAGCTGCCACCACTTCTTCCAATCAATTGTTTTAAGATGCCACCACTTCGCAAAGGACTGGAAGTGCCACTCTTGGGGGGAACATCTGAAAAGAATTCCTCTTTTTTTTTTTTTTTTTTTTTTTTTTTTTTTTTTTTTTTTTAGGTCAAGCATTGCCCTCCAGCAGCACGGAGCCCACATGACAGGAGGAAGCTGAAGGGAGAAGTGGCCAGCTCTGGAATTGAGATGCCCAGCACAGAGCTCCTGGTGTGGTCCAGGCTGGAATGTCATTGAAAATCCAAGGCACTGAGGTTTGGAGTCCAGGGGATGAGCTGGATCCAACCTCTGCTCAGGGGGCAAGGGAGGGGAGAGCAGCAGTTTGGGTTTCAACCTCAAGTGATACCTCATTCATTTAGGGGAAAAAAAAAAACAAAACCATGAGGGGATGTGAGGCTTGAGATTCCTCGGGAAATTTAAAAAAAAAAAAAAAAAAAAAGGAAAAAAATCCAGCAGTCCAAAGCCCAATCCATGAGCTGTGACAGCTCTTTATCAGCCCATAAAGGAGCAATGAACACAATAATTCAATTTTGCCTCAGGAAAGGCTCAGCTGGAAGGGAAACCTGAGCTTGTTACAATTTTCCCTCTGAACAACAGGAAAAATGCAGCCAGGATGGAAGATCTGGAATGCCTGGGATGAGGCATCCAATCACAGCCTTAATTAGAGCCCAACTGGAGAAAATTGGGCTGGATTGTCTCAGACAGCATTCCCAGGAATGGGATCAAACACACAGAGCCAAGCAGGAAGAGCAGGAGCCAAAATCCTCACCCTGGTCTGCTGGGAGCCCCAAATAATCCCCCAGGAGCAGATATAAAAATCCCCCTCTGTCTCAGAGCTCCCCAAATCCTTCACCCTAAAAATCAGGGGAAAACACCTCAGGAATTGGCTCCTTCTCAATCCCACCCCAGGCACACTCACCAGGATATTTTTGTTCCCAACCAAAGCAGGATTTTTTTTAGGGAAGTAAAAATTTTCTGACATTTTTACAGAATATTTACAGAAGTAAAATTTTTCAGAATTCCTTGCAATGTCTTTTTGGTGCCTTCCAGCCCCCAGCTGCTCCCAGCCACGTCCATGAGCACAACCAAGGCTTTAGTTAAGCTGCTGTTGTAGGCAGGCCTAAAATTATAAAATCGTGGAATGCTTTGAGTTGGGAAGGACCTTAAAGCTCAATTCCATGGGCAGGGACACCTCCCACTGTCCCAGTGTCCAACCTGGCCTGGGACACTGTCAGGGATCCAGGGAGAATTCCATCCCATCCCATCCCATCCCATCCCATCCCATCCCATCCCATCCCATCCCATCCCAGGGAACAATTCCTAATTCCCAAAATCCCATCAAATCCTGCTCTGAAGCCATTCCCTGTGTGCTGTCCCTCCATCCTTGTCCCCAGTCCCTCTCCAGCTCTCCTGGAGCCCCTTCAGGCCCTGCCAGGGGCTCTGAGCTCTCCCTGGAGCTTCTCCTGTCCAGGTGAGCACCCCCAGGTGTCCCAGCCTGGCTCCAGAGGGGCTCCAGCAGCTCCTTGGATCCTCTGGGCTTGTTCCAAGAGCTCCACATCCTTCCTGTGGAGAAAATCAAGCAATTCTGATTTCATGTTAGAACTGGGATTCCAAATTCAGGCTGTCTTTATCCACGTTCTGGATAGGAGGCTGCAAAGGGTGAGCAGGAAGATGCCAGAGCATCCAGAATTTTCCAGGGAGGAATCCAGTCCTTCCCAGGACTCCCAGTCCCAATGAAATGTTCCCAGAGAACCATCCATGGGATTGTGCAGGCTGGGGATGTGCAAATCCACCCCCAAAGGAATCTGTGCCCTCTGGAAAGGGAACTTGGGAAAGTCTGAGCTCAGGGCTGGCCAAGGAGGGCAAATCCCAAACGTGTTCTACAACCTTAGACTGACAATAAAGGCACCTGGAGAAATTCTCATTTCCAAGGTCACTTTGGATGGGACTTGGGGACACCTGGGACAGTGGGAGGTGTCCCTGCCCGTGGCAGGGGTGGCACTGGGTGATCCTTACACCCCTCCCAACCCAAACCCTGCTGGGATTCTGCGATTCCCTCTGAGATTTTCCTGCCTGCTGAGCTGCCTTCCCTCCCCTGAGAGGGCAGACAGGAACCTGAGCCTCCATCCAGGGGAGGTGTCCCAGCCCTGCTCCAGCCCCTGGAACATTCCAGGAGCCCCTTCCAGCCCCTGGAACATTCCAGGAGCCCCTTCCAGCCCCTCATTCCAGGCAGGAAGCAGCTGACAGTAATTGCTTGTCCTGCTTTGCTTCCAAGCCGAGGAGAATGAGGAGCGGGGAACAATAGAGGAGAAATGACACTTGTGGAACAAGGCTGCTCAACTCAATAATCAACCCTGACAAAGACGTCCCCAAATGTCCCATTGTTCCAGGGGGACTCTGTGTTCAGACTCACAAATCAGCGAAATGAGGGAACACGAAACGCACCTGGGGCCACCCCGAGTCATCACCGAGGGGAGTTCATTAATAAAGGGCCTAAGGAGAGAACAAATGGATCCATGGGGAACTCCAGGAGGGGATTTAGGCTGCCCTAGCAGGCAGTGGCATGTTTGGAAAATTACTCCTAATGAAGGGAATGATAAATGACTGGGAGCAAGAGAGAAGAGGGAGATGAGAAGAGCCGAACTGGAGCTTGAAAAATAAAGAGCTCAAAATATTCAAACAAGTCAGCTCGAGGTCTGTGCAGGATTTTCCTCCATTTGAGCTTTGGTTCAGGTCAGGAGAAGGGTTTGGAGCAAAGCTCTTCATCTGCACTTGGTGTGCTCTGCTCCTGGCGTGGAGCAACCATGGAAATGCTGCCCAGACCCCACCCCTGCGTGTCCCTGGGTGTCCCTGTCTGTCTGTCTGTCCCTGGGTGTCCCTGGGTGTCCCTGTCTGTCCCTGTCTGTCTGTCTGTCCCTGGGTGTCTCTGTCTCTCCGTCTGTCTATCCCTGTCTGTCTGTCCATGGATGTGCCTGGGTGTTCCTGTCTGTCCCTGTCTGTCTGTCTGTCCCTGGGTGTCCCTGTCTGTCCATATCTGTCCCTGGGTGTCCCTGTCTGTCTGTCTGTCCCTGGTTGTCCCTGTCTGTCCCTGGGTGTCTCCACGTGTCTCTGTCTGTCCATCTGTCTATCCCTGTCTGTCTGTCCATGGATGTCCATGGGTGTCCTTGGGTGTCCCTGTCTGTCTGTCTGTCCCTGTGTGTCTGTCTGTCCCTGTGTGTCCCTGGGTGTCCCTGTGTGTCTGTCTGTCCCTGTCTGTCTGTCAGTCCCTGTGTGTCTGTCCCTGTCCATCCCTGTCTGTCTGTCCCTGGGTGTTCCTGGGTGTCCCTGTCTGTCCCTGTCTGTCTGTCTGTCCCTGGGTGTTCCTGGGTGTCTCTGTCTGTCCGTCTGTCTATCCCTGTCTGTCTGTACATGGATGTCCATGGGTGTCCTTGGGTGTCCCCGTGTGTCCCTGTCTGTCCCTGGGTTTCCCTGTCTGTCTGTCCATCCCTGTCTGTCTGTCCCTGTCTGTCTGTCTGTCTCTGGGTGTCTCCACGTGTCCCTGTGTGTCCCTGTGTGTCCCTGTGTGTCTCTGTCTGTCTGTTTGTCCCTGGGTGTCCCTGGGTGTCCCTGGGGTCCCTGGGTGTCTCTGTGTGTCCCTGTGTGTCTGTCCATCCCTGTCTGTGTGTCCCTGTCTGTCCCTGTGTGTCCCTGTGTGTGTGTCCCTGTGTGCAGAAGGGTCAGAGCACTCCCAGGCTCTGCTCCATCACTGTCCCATTGTCCAGGGGCTGAGCCCAGCAATTCCCCCTGCACAGGAGGCACAACTTCTGTGCTGGGCAGGGAGCAGAGAGGGGCTGGAGTCTCCTCCCTGGGGATATCCCAGAATATCCACAGTCCTGTGCCCTGTGCTGTCCAGCCTGACCCCTCCCAGCATTCTGGGACTTCACGGGTTTGCCTTGCTGAGCCTGGCTGAAATCACGTCAGGTCCTCACAGAAATCAATAAATCCATGGAACCCAGGATCCATAAATCCTGTTTCAAGGCCTGGGAGGCTGCACAATTCTGGATTATTTTCAGGAAGCTGAACCAAGCCAAACAACACCAGAGCTCGCAGTTAAACCAGTTTGGAAAAAAGATCTTCCCAGAACTTCACTCAAATGGAGTCGTGCAAAAATTCCAGTGAGGGTAGGAAGGGGCTGGGATGGAATTCCCAGATTTGCTGTGGCTGCCCCTGGATCCCTGGAATGTTCAGTTCCAGGTGGGACATTGGCACAGTGGGAGGTGTCCCTGCCATGGCAGGGCTGGGATGGGATGATCCCTAAAATCCCTCCCAGCCCAGCCCATCCATAATCCCGTGTTTCTCTAATCCAGCTGCACACAGATTTTCCCCCAGCTTGGTTGGTTCTCAGAGGATCCATCAGGCCCAGCTGCAGCTGCAGGGCCATCGATTCCAGGAGCATTCCAGGGGAAAGGAGAGGCCAGGGGAAGGTGTGACCTTGCAGCATCATCCTCTGCTCATCTGCAGAATCCAACTTCAGAGAATCCCAGACTGGTTTGGGTTGGGAGAGACCCCAAATCCCCCCCAGAGCCACCCCTGCCATGGCAGGGACACCTCCCACTGTCCCAGTGTCCAACCTGGAACTGAACATTCCAGGGATCCAGGGGCAGCCACAGCTTTTTGGGGCATTATGAAATCATAAAACATGGATAAGAAATAGAAAATCAGTTGGGATCATCTTTTGACTGAAGTTCCAACCACAAATTTTCCTTTCAGAGCTGACCAAAACTCCCAACTGCTTTTCTCATCAGTGTTGTGATATTTTTAATTTTGGGATCAATCCAAGTATTAAAGCAGAGGGAGAGGCTGGAGCTGGGCCAGGAGGGATTTAGGATGGATTTTAGGGCAAGGCTCTTCCCCCAGAGGGTGCTGGCACTGCCCAGGCTCCCCAGGGAATGGGCACAGAGCTCCAGGAGCTGCCAGGGATGCCCAGGCTGGGATTGTTGGATCAAAGATCCCTCTGGAATTATTCCAGCTCAGGTTTTCCACGATTCCATGAAAGTTTTTCAGCAATTTCCCAAGAAATGCCCAATCCAGAAGAAAACAAGAAGCAAACTTTTAATTTTAAAAAATAATTTTTTTAAAAAAATTGCTTCAATTAAACCTGGCTCTCAGAGTCTATAATCCTTTCAATCTTCATTTTAAACTATATCCTGTCTTATAGAAACTCTTACTTCATATTTTCCCCTGATTTCATGACTAATCAATGGAATTATGCACTGACTAATACCAGGATGTCATAACATGACACAGCATCATTGAAATCTCCTTCTCTTTTACCCAAAAACGCTATTTTTAATAGCATTAAGGGCAGTTGCTGCCTGGCACTGATCAAAACATCTTTTTTTTTTTTCCCCCCTCTGAGGATAGTTTGGTGCTTTGACACAGAAAAGAAAGGAAGATGAAATATTTCAGTCAGCTCTCAGCAGAAGTTACTCCAAATTGTTTTGAGAATCGAATAAAAGATGTTTGAACTGGGTGTCACTCTGTGTGTACAACACCACACACAGTACCCAGAAATAGCTGAAAACTGGGAAAAATACAAAATAAAACACGATAAAAAGATTTTTAAATCAAAACCCCCCACTACTATTATATAAAATAAAGTTATTTCCCCAACAATTCCCAGAAATGGCTGAAAACCCTGAAAAAATACAAAGTAAAACAGAATAAAAATAATTTTTAAATAAAAAACCCAGTACAAATATGGAAACTGAGGTTGTTTCTTGCACAAAAGGTGCAGCAGGAAGAAAGAGCAATTTTTTAATCCCAAATCTGGCTCCATCTGGGTGGTAAAAGCCTCTCCCTTTGAAGCTGGATTGGTCACTTCTGGGAGAGCAGCAAGAAAAAAGGAATTGGCCTGGGAATTGTGTCCCTGAAAGGGAAGGAAATGATTAAAAAAAAAAAATCCATGATTCCAAATTCTCCTCATTTCTGCAAAAATTCTCTGTCACTCCTCATGAACAACCAGCTCTTATCTCCAAAGTTGCCCTCCAGGTGACCTGGGATCATTGGGAATTCCAGGAGAACTGGAATCCATCTGCAGCCTCTCCTGGACTCTTTCTTTGTAGGGAAAGATTTTCCTGGAATTCCAGAATATCCTGAATGGAAAGGACCCACAGGGATCACCCAGTCCCACTCCAGGCCCTGCATGGGCATCCCAAAATCCCACCTTGTCCAAATGCTCCTGGAGCTTTTTTTAATTAGGCTTTTATGATAAAATCAAGGTGCAGGTTTCCAGGCACTCAAACATCCTTTGGAATGTGGGCAGTGATGTGGAGCCACCATCACATTTCCCAGGATCTGACCAGGATTTTCCAAACTGATGTCCTCAGCAATTAAAAGAGAATAAAAGAGGTAAAATTAAAAAATAAATCAATCTGGGACAGTGGGAGGTGTCCCTGCCCATGGCAAGGGGTTGGAAGGAGATGAGCTTTAAGGTTCCTTCCAACCCAAAGTGTTCCATGGTCCCCAATTTTCCCACCTGGAAGAGGAAGGGTTTGTGAGGATAAGTGGAAGGAGAGAGGGAAAAGGGAAGGAGAGAGGAAAGGAAAAGGAAAAGGAAAAGGAAAAGGAAAAGGAAAAGGAAAAGGAAAAGGAAAAGGAAAAGGAAAAGGAAAAGGAAAAGGAAAAGGAAAGTGTTTATTATGGGAAGGGGAGAGGGAAGGGAAGGGAGAAGAGAGAAAAGAGAAGAGAGGAGAGAGAAAGAAGAGAAGAGAAGAGAAGAGAAGAGAAGAGAAGAGAAGAGAAGAGAAGAGAAGAGAAGAGAAGAGAAGAGAAGAGAAGAGAAGAGAAGAGAAGAGAAGAGAAGAGAAGAGAAGAGAAGAGAAGAGAAGGAGCAGCTCAGCTCTGTGGTCGAGGCTGGATTAGCAGAAGCTGCTCCAGGCAGATTCCAGAGGGGGATGGGATCAAGGACAGTGACAGCAGAACCCAACAGCATCTCAGGAGGAAACAAACCCTGGAGGCTGCCTGATTTATATCTTAATATTGCCCTGATTTCACAGGAAATCATTCCAATAAAAAAGGGGCTTGCTGGGAACTGAGAGGCACCTGATCTGCTCCATAATCTCTGCAGGGAATATCCCAGAATCCCAGAAACACTGAGGTGGGAAAAGCCCTCAGGATCCTCCAGTGCCACCCCAGTGCCAGCAGCATCCCCCAAACCCTGTCCCCAAGGGCCACATCCAGCCTGCTCCTGAACACTCCCACAGACAGTGACTGCAAACCTCCCTGGGCAGCTCATCCCAAGGCCTGACCACTCTGCCAGGGAAATTTTCTTTGCCAATCTCCACCCTGAGCCTGCCCTGCTGCAATTTGAGGCCATTTCCTCTCCTCCTTTGCCTGCCCCTCCTGGCAGGGACTTGTGCAGAGCCACAAGGTCCCCCCTGAGCCTCCTTTTCTCCCCTTTCCCAGCTCCCTCTGGAATTCTCCAGCCCATTCCCAGCTCTGTGCCCTTCCTTGGACACCTCCAGCCCTTCCAGGTCTTTCCTGCAGGAGCCACAGCTGGACCCTCCTGTCAGGGAGTTGAAATTTTATTTCCACCTCATTGATTTTTCCTTGGATCTGCAGGGGAACCTGGGCTCACTTTGCTTTCCCTGTTGATTTCACTCCAACTCAACAACTCCCTTGATTCCATCCAGCTCCAAAAATCAGAGATTTCTGCAGGGTTCCCCTGAAAGATTCCTAACAAACATTCCTTGGAAAAGAATGAAAAAGCAACTCTTGGCAAAGAGAAAACTTTCCAGGTGGCCAATTAACTTGAACGAGTTTCCTGCCCTTTTTTGCCCCTTATTTGAAAATACCTCGTGGAGTTGTTTGGGAGCCTTCTGGAGTTTTGGGATGGCTGCAGTGATTTAGGGAAGCTTAGGGAGAGATGAGGATTTTCTCTGAGTTCAGATAAAAAACAGATTCCATTTGTTTGTGACACCTCTCAAAGAGCCTGGGAGCTCAGACAGGACTGAGATGGAAATGCCTGGATCCTCTAAAAAAAGAAAAAAAAAAAGAGGTTCCTTTTAGGTTTTTCTCTTGTGCTTTTTTTTTATTTTTTTGGTACAAAGAAGTTCAATTTTAGTTTTTAATTTGAGCCTCACTGTCAGGAACCAAACCAATCCTCTTCCTATGACAGGAAAATGCACTTTTGGAGGGATTTGCACTTCCTTTGCTTTCAATCTGTATCAGGTGTCTCCTATAATTAAATTAATTCCCACCTATTCTTCTTCACTTCTCTCATCTCTCCTTCAGTGCATTCCTGAAGCAATTGCAGCTTTTTGGAATTCTTCTCATTGGCTCAAGGAATGTTCTGGGATTTCTGGGGATGATTTCATTTGGTGAAAACATTGTGACTTCCACCTGAAACCTTCTGCTCCGGAGCCAAGGATGCTCTGCAAAAGCGGGAGGAGTTAAAAATTAAAGCTGTGCTCCTCAAAATGTGCTGGGGAAGGTTTTTAACTCGAGTTCAGCTTTGTCTTTGTCCTGCCTCGCTGTCCTTGGGCAGCAGGGTGGGAATCAGAGCTGTGTGTCCAGAGCCACATCTGATCCATGAAAATTCCTCTCAGACAAGGGAGAGATGGCTCAGAGCAGGCTGGGTAGGGCAAGAGGATCAGGAGGAGGAATTGTGTGTCCAGCAGGAGCAGGGCAGGGATTGGGATTGTCCCCAAGGGCTGGGATTGTCCCCAAGGGCTGGGATTGTCCCCAAGGACTGGGATTGTCCCTCTGTGCTGGCACTGAGACCCTCGAGGGCTGTGTCCAGTTGTGGCTCCTGCAGGAGAGCCCTGGAGGGGCTGGAGGTGTCCAGGGCAGGGAAGGGAGCTGGGAAGGGGCTGGGGAATCAGGACTTACTGTGAGCAGGAATTTCCCCATGGAAAGGGAGCTCAGGCCTTGGCAGGGGCTGCCCAGGGAGCTTTGGAGTGCCCATCCCTGCAGGTGGCACCTGGAGGTGGCACTCAGGGTGCCAAGGTGGCCATGGGGCACAGCTGGGACTGCAGGGGCTGGGAGGGCTTTGCCAGCCTCGGGGATTCTGGAATTCCATGAACATTTCAGTGCTGAAATTGAGGAAGGCTCTCCTAAGGATGTGTGTTCTCCCCAAGATTTAGAATGAAATTCCCTCGGATTGATGGCAGAAGATAAAACCGTGGCACAGATAAACTGAATTCCAGGCTTTAGTTAAATGTTAAGATGCTGGGAATAGCAAAACTCTCCAGAGGAAAATTCCTTCCAGTGATAGGGGAGCTGGGAGGGCTTTTCCAGCCTCGGGGATTTGGGGATTTTGTGAAAACAAAGCCCTGCACGTGCCTGCAGGAGCGAGGCACCTTGGTGAACCCCTGGACTTGATTTCATCCTCCCAAAATTCCCTCAGCAAATATTTCTGGTCAAACCACCCCCTGCCCTGGGACTCCAGCTGGGCTCTGTGGTTTGGCCTGAGAGGAGCCCTCACATTTCTGTGGATTCTCACATGAGGAACACCACTATTGTCCTTTCCTAAATACCAGCGTTTAGGGACTGTGTAATTCCCACCAGAATAACCCTGGCAGGGGGCTCGTGCTCCTCACAGTGCAATTAAGGAGGGGTTTGAGACCACAACTGTTTTTAGAGCTCCCCAAGGTCGGCAGGAATGTCCTGGGCAGTGGGGATTGGGATACTGGGATTTACAGCCCTCGCCCTCTCACTGGGATTACTCAGAGTCAGCAGAGGCTGAGGAGCAGAAAATCCTACACGGGGAGAAATGTTGGATTTGTCAGCAGTGATTCACCCTCCCAGCACAGAGAAATCAGGAAAATCAACACCTAAAGGGATCCAGGAGAGCTGGAGAGGGACTGGGGACAAGGAATGGAGGGACAGCACACAGGGAATGGCTTCAAAGCAGGATTTGATGGGATTTTGGGAATTAGGAATTGTTCCCTGGGCTGGGATGGAATTCCCAGACCCTGGATCCCTGGAATGTTCAGTTCCAGGTGGGACATTGGGACAGTGGGAGGTGTCCCTGCCATGGCAGGGCTGGGATGGGATGATCCCTAAAATCCCTCCCAGCCCAGCCCATCCATAATCCCGTGTTTCTCTAATCCAGCTGCACACAGATTTTCCCCCAGCTTGGTTGGTTCTCAGAGGATCCATCAGGCCCAGCTGCAGCTGCAGGGCCATCGATTCCAGGAGCATTCCAGGGGAAAGGAGAGGCCAGGGGAAGGTGTGACTGTAAGAGCCAAAAATGAGGGATAGAGGCTCCAGGTGGCTCTTTAAAATGCTATTTATTGTATCCAAACGATACAGCCATTTATTTATTATTTTAAATGCTGTTCATTGTATCCAAACGATCCAGCAATTTATTTATTATTTTAAATGCTGTTCATTGTATCCAGAGGATGCAGCAATTCCCAGGTAGTGACAAGAGCCCAGCCCACACCTGTCAGCCACAGCTGGGGGTTTGTGTGAAGCCTCTCTAGTTCTGGTTCCAATGCATTCTGGACTTTTCATTGCAGAGCATCTGAATACCTGACAACCAATCAATACCTTCACTATCACCTACAGCCTGTCCTAACTGCTGGCATTACCAAATTCATGTTATTATTGCCAATCACAAAAGGTCAGTGTGTCACAGTTTAAGTTGAAAGTTGTTTTTCAGTTTTTTTGCAATAGAAAATACTGAGGTCTTTTCTCTACTTGCAACATTGGCTTTTTTGTTTGTCTGTGAAAATCTTTTTGCTTGGTAAAAATATATTTTGTTTAAAGTGGATTTATCCTTTGCTCTAAGTCAAAAAAAGCCTCTTCCAATTCACTTTGCTCTTTGCCTTCTGGTTCCCCAGTCAGACTGGCCCAGCAATTCTGTTCTTCTATATCAAAACTTGCTTTCATTTTTATTCCTTCTTCAGATTTTACATTGAAGGATCTTTCTGTGACACACACACATCTGTGAGACCTTCCTGTCCAATCCTTCTCCTTCCCAACACGTCACCTTGCAGCATCCTCTGCTCATCTGCAAATCCAACTTCAGAGAATTCCAGAATCCTGGACTGGTTTGGGATTGGAGGGGCCTCGAATCCCTCCCATTCCCCCCCTGCCATGGCAGGGACAGCTCCCAGTGTCCAACCTGGGCATTTCCAGGGATGAGGAGCTGAGCATGACCCACCACACCCAACTCCCACCCCCAGCTCTGCCCACGCCCTGCAGGACAAACCAAACCTTTGGCTCTGGAGTTTCTTGGAAATCTCCTTTTCCAGCCCAAGATTCTGCAGCTTTGCCTTCCCCATGATTGTCCTGCTCCCCCTGCCAGCAATCCCAAACGATCTGAGCAGCACCAGGGCGGTTTTGGTTTCGTTTCTCTTCCCTTTTGGGCTGGGTGCAGCTCTTCTGGAGTTGCTTTTTCTCAGCAGAGGGCAGGGAATTATTTATAGGGGATTCCAGGGGTTATCAAATCGAACTCTTTGCACTTTCCAGTGGCTGGGACAATTGGGGATATCCTGCCCTCAGAGTGAGCACCTTGGAGGATCCTTCATGCCCATGCCAGGAGCACTCCTAAATTTCCTTAATATTTAAGGAATGGGAATATTTCACTCCCTGAGCAGAAGGGTGGGAATGCTGCCTGTGCATCATTAGGATAATGAGCATCCTGCTCCTGGATCCCTCCTGTCAGGAAAATTAATCCCCAAACACCAGAGGTTTATGTCCAAAAAGGAGACAGAGGAATCCTTTTTGCTTTATTGGAATAAAGGCAGAGGCCATGGGACATTCCCCTGGGGTCTCTCAGATTTTTGGAGGACTCAGCCTCGTTTTATCCCAATTTCCCATCCCCATTTCCCTCTCTCTTTCCCCATGGGCTGAGGTCCTTGAGAGGCACAGACTTCCCTAAGATTCCCCTCTGATGTCCAACCCTCCCTTTTCATTTTTAATTCTTACAGAATTCATGGCTTTCCCCCATTGCTTCTTTCATCTTTCAATATCCAATTTCATTGATCAGCAGCCCCACAGTTTGTTTGTAAAGGCAAATCTCTTTATTTCCATTATCAATCAGTGCAATCCATCCCATTGTTTCTTTTCTCTCTCAGTGCTGGATTTATCTCCCAGCAGATCCCCAGCTCGTTTGGAAAGACAAATTTAACATTGCTCTCAACTCCTGTCTGTCCCAAATCCCACAGATGGAATGACCCCATTTGCATCCTGCTCATCACCCCCAAACAGGGAACAGCCTGTGAGGACACTGAGTGTGCCCCGAGCCTCCTCTGGGGAGCTGGGGAGGGAAAATCCAAGGGAAATCCAATTTTCCTCCCTCCCTGTGACCTTCACAGCAGCCCTCAGCACAAAACTGAGCTGAGCTGAGCTCTGGAGAGCCCGGCAGGAGTTGGAAATTCCCCCAGGGGATGTCGGACACGGCTCCACCAGACTCTGCACAGAAACTTCAGCAGCAGAATTCCCAACTCTGAAACCCTGCCGAGGTGATTCCTCTTGGGATCAAGTGCATTGTAGAGTCAGGATGCACGGAATGATGGAATGGTTTGGGTAGGGAGGGAATTTCAACCCTCCCCATCCCATTCCTGGCACCTTCCACTGCCCCAGGCTGCTCCAAACCCCGTCCAAGCCGACCTTGGGCATTTCCAGGGAGCAGCCACAACTTCCCTGAGAATCCCCAACTCCTCTGCTCCTACAAAACTCACCCAGGGGCCTCTTAAGGATTCAGTGGGATCTCACCATCCCACAGAACTCCCCTCAGGATTTTCCTAAGCCAGGTTCCCTCTGTGCCAGCAGCACCTTCCACACACGTCCCACTTGGCAGCCCAAGCACAAACCCAGCCCCAGCAGGGATTAAACCCTGCCTTGTTCCCAGCATCCCTCCCTTCCCAGGAAAACATCCTTGAAGAACCTGCAACACTCCAGGAGTGGAATCTGACATCTGGAATCTGGTGCCTCCTTATCCAGCATCTCATTTGTTGGAGTTTGTGTTTTTCCAAGGGCTCCTCGATGGGATGTTCCAGGAAAATCCTGCCAGCACCCAAATTGGAGAGGAGTGAATCATAAAATCTCCAAGGCCAATTAAAACCACTCACATTTTAAACAATGCTGATGATTTTTAAGCTCGTGCTTCCAGGCTGTAAGTTGAAAATAGCTGGGGGAGGTTGTCTTAAAATTGCAGCTTTCCAGAACCTGAAAGGAGCCTGAAAAATGGAATGGATTCAAACTGACAGGGAGGAGATTTAGATGGGATATTGGGAAAAAAATTCTCTATTCTGAGAGTGGGCAGGGCTGGCACAGGGTGCCCAGAGCAGCCCCTGGATCCCTGGAATGTTCAATTCCAGGACATTGGGACAGTGGGAGGTGTCCCTGCCATGGCAGGGCTGGGATGGGATGATCCCTAAAATCCCTCCCCACCCAAACCAGTCTGGGATTCCATGGAGATCCTGGCAGTGCTGGACACATCCTGGGAGGATCTTTGGGCAGGAATAACCTGATCCCATCCTAAGAGAAATTCCTGACTTTATATCCCAAACAAACAAAGCAAACAGAGCAGATCCCACCGAGGCACAGGGATGAATTTCAGGGATCAAATCCCACATCCAGCTGCAGGAGCCCATCAGCCACCCTGATTTTTGTCATTCCAACCTTTCCCATCCCTGGCTGCTGATTCCAGGCTCCTCCTGCAGCTCCCCAGGCAGGAGAGGATTTCCAGAGTGAAACACAAGATCCCAAAATTCTTGATGCTCACTTTGCCAACAAAAGGGATTTTGGTGCACTCTGGCTTCAGGGAAAAAAAAAAATCCTCAAATTTCCCAGGATCAGGGCAGTGGAATTCTGTGATGGTTGGAGAAAACTCCAAGGTGCAACATTCCCCCATGGGAGAGAAAAGATGAGGAAAAGGGAGGGATTGAGGACAGGGCCAAGATCTTCCCCATTTGTTGGCTGAGCAAACCTTTCCAAGCCCGTTGTTATTTGAATCCTTTTCCCAAGGCTTTGTATTCCCAAAATCCACCAGCAAGAAACCCAGAGGATTTAGGAGCAGAAAAAAAAAAAACAAACAAAAAAAACCCCACTCCTCAATTTTTCTACCCTCAGAAAACCTGAGGAAAGGTTGAGGAGCTTCACTCTTGGATTCTTTGGGAAATAAAAGATAAAAAGATAAAAATCCTGGCATTCCACCAGGAATGGGAATGGCCATAGAATGGGACAGTGCAGGCCAGGCTTTGGCTCTTCAGTCTCCTGAAATTTTAATTCTGGGACATCCAGAACCTCTCAGAGCTCACGGGAAAAATTAAAAATATGGAAAATCCAAAAGGCTGGAACACATCCCGAGGTTTCCCTCCCTCCACAGGGATTTATGATCCCTCAGGGTACAAATATCCTTTTTTTTTTTTTTTTTCCCCTGTTACAAGTGTTTGATCCCCTCACCTCCATTCTTTTTTTTTCTTTTTTTTTTTTTTTAAGCTTCCCAAAATATCCAACTCTTGGTCTGGGAGTTGACTGGGCTCAACAAATTGCAAATTGCACTTTACCTCGTATTAAAACAACCAAAAAAAAAAAAAAATTAAAAATCCCTATTAAAAGCTATCAATTATGAGGAAAATAGAACCTGCAGTTGTGGTTTATAAATAAATCAGCTCCTTTTTTTTTTTGGGGGAATTTTAGTAGGTTGGATTTGGATGATGGATTTTGTGAGTATATTTTATTTCGAGGTAGGATTGTTGTTTGATTTGTTGGTTTATTGTTGGATTTTTTTTACTGATGGATTTAATGTGAGGTTTTAATGTGGATTTTTAGTGTAAGATTTTATTAAATTAAACCCCAGGTTTCTGGGATCCAAAACTCAGCCTGGAAGGCTTTGGGGATCAACCTTGAAATTGGGACAAATTAAAAATCCACCAAAAAAACTGAGAAAGGACAAATAATCAACATTTTTACATTGGCAGCCTCTGCTGAGCTTTGTGTGGTGGAGTTGAAATCTTAATTATTCCCCTTCCTATTCAATCCAAATCCAGGGCCCAGAGGTAAAATCTCATTAAAGCCCAGGATTTTTGTCCATTTTTTTTTTTTTTTGTTTCAGAAAACCTTCAGAGAAACCCCCTGAGCAAGACACATTCTACACCAAAAAAAAAAAAAAAAAAAGGAGAATGAAAAGAAAAAAAAAAGAAAATTCAATTTAAATTAAAAAAAAAGATTCATGATGAAAATATCCCCAAATAAACTCACAAATGCAGACATTCATAACTCTGAAAGATGTAGAGGAAAAGAAAATGGTTTTTTTTTTTTTTCCTGATTATTTTATTTTTAAAAAGAAGATATTCAGAAGAACTGGTTTCTTTTCCTCTCCAAAATTTCACATCCAAAAAAAAAAAAAAAAAAAATAAAAAAGAGCAAAACTTCCCTAGGAATGATCCAACCACAGAATTTACAGCAGAAAACAGGAGGTCTTGATTTATAACAATAATATCACTGATTTTTTTCTCCTGTTTTCAACAAAAAAAAAAAAAAGACCAAAAAAAAAAAAAAAAGAACAAGTGAACAATTTATCCTGATGTTTTTCCCAGTTGGAAAACAAAATAACTTTGATTCTCCTGCTCCTACCAAACCCACCTGGAATTTTCTGGCCTTACCTAAAAAAGAATTTTTTTACCTGTGCTTTGAACATTATTTACCTCGAGGACCATGAGGTGGCTTTTGGCAGGGAAAGTTTTGGGGATTTTTTTTATATTTATATGAAAAAAAAAAAAAAAAGAGTCAGGTTTTATTTTTAACCACATTTTTATTGCCTTTTTTTTTTTTTTTTCCCCTCAAAACAAACCCACAGCAAATCACATCCTAGATTTTTATATTTACACTGCAGACTTTCTCAATCTCTCATGTAAATATCCATATTCCTGAGTAATCTCTGGCAAAAAAAAAAAAAAAAAAAGCTATTTATAGCATCCTGCTGCTGGAGAAATCTTCATTATCAATGTAATGCTCCATGAGAAAAGCAAATCAATTTGCAGACTTGTCAAATACCAAGATAAGCACCCAGATTCAAACAATTCCAATTATTTGAAACAAAAAGAAACCTGAATTGTTACAATAATTAAGATAACGTGATAGACCACACACACATCCCGTGACCAAAAGTGAATTTTTTTTTTAATTTTTTTTTTTTGATGGACAGGAGTTATCCCAATTCTTTTTTCGCAGCAGCAATTAAAAATGGATTAAAAAAAAAATTTTTTTTTAGTTTTTCTTGGCAGAGAGTTTCTCTTCAGGGCTGAGTGGGATGATGCCTCTGCATTCCTCTGCCTTGGCCGAGGGGTGTTTGACAAAAACTCTCCTGATGACATCGATGTCCCTTCCCAAATGATCCAGCATGGGGGACACCATGGAAGGGGGGGCCTCCAAGTCAATCAAAAAATACCTGCAATGAGAAAGACAACAAATAAAGCAAAATATCTGCCATGGGATTAAAGAAATTAAAATATTTGGGTTGGGAGAAAAGAAATTAAAATATCTGGGTTGGGATAAAATAAATCAAAATACCTGGGTTGGAATAAAATACTTGGATCCCAAAATACTTGGGATGGAATAAAAGAAATCAAAATACCTGGGCTGGGATAAAAGAAATCAAAATATCTGGGTTGGGATAAAATAAATCAAAATATCTGGGATGGAATAAAAGAAATCAAAATATCTGGGTTGGGACAAAAGAAATCAAAATATATGGGCTGGGACAATGGAAATCAAGATACCTGTGTTGGAATAAAAGAAATCAAAATATCTGGGCTGGGATAAAATAAATCAGAATATCTGGGTTGGGACAAAATAAATCAAAATACCTGGGTTGCAATTTAAGGAATTTTTCTGGGGGGGGTTTCTTAAATGAGAATTCCTAAGTTTATTTTGCTCCTGTGGTTTTTTATTTGTTTGTTTTGGTTTTTTGTTTGGGTTTTTGTTTTTTTTTTAAATTTTTTTAATGAGAATTCCCAAGTTTTTTCTTGCATTTTGGTACCTGGATTGTTTGAAATGAAAGCTCAGTGTTGGCTGGATTTGAGAGATGAGAATTCAGTTGGAATCGTGGAATATCCTGAGCTGGAAGGGACCCTCAGGGATCCTCCAGGCCCTGCACAGACACCCAACAATCCCAGATTTTCCCTGGGAATGTTGTCCCAACAATCCTGGAGCTCTGCTGACCCAAGGAAATTGAAGAATTTTGCTTTTTCCTCTTTTATTCATTCCCACATCCTGACTTGGACAATTTTTAAGACAAGGTAGGAGGAGACAGGAGCAGAATTTTCCTCGAATTCCTGATGGGTTTTTTAGGGGAACAGATGGGAAACATCTCAACTCATTCACACACACACACACACACACAGTTTTCCAGGAGGATTTTCCAGCTCCAACACAGCTGAGGGAGCAAAGGGATGTCCTGAATTTCCTGTCCTGTTCCAGCCAGGGGACACAACAGACCCTGTGCACCAATTCCTGCCCAAGATCCCATCCAGCAGTGGGATATTCTTCTTATTCTTATTCTTATTCTTATTCTTATTCTTATTCTTATTCTTATTCTTATTCTTATTCTACTTCTTCTTCTTCTTCTTCTTCTTCTTCTTCTTCTTCTTCTACTTATTCTACTTATTCTTATTCTTCTTATTATTCTTATTCTTCTTCTTATTATTATTCTTATTATTATTCTTATTCTTATTTTTCTATCCCTCTGGCAGTGGGAAGCCATTCCCTGTGTCCTGTCCTTCCATCCCTGGGAATTGTCTCTCCAAACCAGAGAAAGTGATGGAAAAATTCTGGTTGCAGCTTTATTGGCACTGCTGGTTCATTTACAACAAGGGCTGGATGGGATTTTGGGAATTAGGAATTGTTCCCTGGGATGGAATTCCCAGATTTGCTGGGGCTGCCCCTGGATCCCTGGAATGTTCATTTCCAGGTTGGGACATTGGGACACTGGGAGGTGTCCCTGCCAACCCAAACCATCCCATGGATGGGTTTTAAGGTCCCTCCCAACCCAAACCATTCCAGAATCCCACAATTCTCCAAGCCCACCTCCCCATGGAGCACCACACGACCCCAAAAGCGACATCCCATAAACGCAGGCACATTATCCAAGCGGGATCAGACATCCCAGAGTCACCCCAAAACTGCCCCTGACACAGAGGACTTTGCTCTGCAGGAATTTTGGATTCTTCCAAAGTCAACAGCAGCAGGAGCCTCCCATGTTCACAAAGGGGATCCTGGAGGGAAAATCCCCAAGGGCAGAAGGGACTTGGGGATCTGAAGGGGAAATGGAGCCATGGACAAACCCCTGCTCGTGTCCTTCAGGCCGCACTGGGTTCGTGTTTTGCCATCCCACCCCAAATGTTGCACCCCAAGAGCCCCGTGGGGGTCGGGAATGGCTCAGGCAGAGCTGCTGGATCGCAGGTGCAGCCCTGGCACAGGTGGGGGAATCGTTTTCCCCATCGAGCTCAGCTCGGCCCCAAATCCCTCCCTCAACCTCCGGGATCCTGGGGGGGAATGGTAAAAAATAAAACCCAAATCCACCTGGAGACCCTGATGGCAAGGCAGCAGTGACAACCCGTGCCAATCTATGCCAATCTGTGCCAATCCGTGCCAATCCATGCCAATCCATGCCAATCCATGCCAGTCCATGACAATCCATGCCAATCCATGCCAGCCCATGCCAATCCATGCCAATCCATGCCAGCCCATGCCAATCCATGCCAGCCCATGCCAATCCATGCCAATCTGTGCCAACCCATGTCAATCCATGCCAACCCGTGCCAATCCATGCCAATCCGTGCCAATCCATGCCAGCCCATGCCAGTCCATGCCAATCCATGCCAGCCCATGCCAATCTGTGCCAACCCATGCCAATCCATGCCAATCCATGCCAGTCCATGCCAATCCATGCCAGTCCATGCCAATCCATGCCAGCCCATGCCAATCCATGCCAGCCCATGCCAACCCATGCCAATCCGTGCCAATCCACGCCAATCCACGCCAACCCATGCCAATCCATGCCAGTCCATGCCAGTCCATGCCAGCCCATGCCAGCCCATGCCAATCCATGCCAGCCCATGCCAATCCATGCCAATCCATGCCAACCCGTGCCAATCCCAGAGTGCCCAAGCACCAGGTCCCAGGGATTTGGGGGAACTCTGCCCCACAGCAACAAAATTTGTTTGTTTGTTTGTTTTTTTTTGGGAAATTGGGCTGCCCACTTGTGGGCTCCAGAACACAGAGCTGCCACCAGGGTTGGCCTTTAGGGACATTTCCCATTTTTTTGGGGAGTGCAGCCCAGCAGGATTTGAGGATGCAGGCCCTGAAATCCTGGGGGGATTCTCTGCTGAAGCCATCCCAGCTCAGGGGTGAATTGAGCAGATGCCAACTTGAAGTGCCCTCCTTGGGAAGCTGCTTTCCAAAAACTCTCACCTTGCAGGAAGGAGGATGGGGAGGGAGGAATTCCAGAATTCCAGCCCCCTTCCCTCTCACCCTGATCCCATCCCCATCCCAGCTTTTCATGCAGGATTTAATTCCATTTTTGCCCAGCTCTCGTTTGCTGCTTTCCATTGTGCTCCTTAAACGGCAAGAGGGTTGTTTTCTTTTTTTTTTTTTATTTTTAATTATTTTTTTTTTATTTATTTTATTTTTTTCTCCTTCCCTCCAAAGGCTGCCTTGCAACTTTGTGCTTTCTCTTTGCCATTAGCAAAGGGTGGAAATTTCCACTGACGCACTGTTGATAAGCCAAGGAGGAGCCAGGAGGGGGGAAGGGAGGATGAGCTGTTCCAGCAAATCTCTCTGACTCCTCTCAGGAAAGGTATTTTATCAAAACTGGGAACAAGGTGGCGTTTCAAAAAAAAAAAAAAAACAAAAAAAAACACAACCGACGTGAGCCACAACACACACACAAAACAAAAAAAAAAAAAAAAAAGAGAGAGAGAGAAGGGAGAAAGAAGCGGCGTAAAATAAAAAAAAAAATTTAAAAAAAAATTGGATTTCTTCAGGAAAGAAAAAGAAGAAAGGCTGGAAAAACAATGAGCAAAACAATGGACAATGAAATCCCTGAGGAAATGTGAACCCCCCCTTCCCTCCCCTCAAATCTCCCCCCTGGGATCAGCTGGGGGGGGGAAGTTTTTAAAAACCCTCCAAGCTTTGCTGCAGGCGATGATTTCTGATGATCTGTGACCCCACAACGCTGCCGTTCGTGGAATAAACAACCCCAAATCCCCAAATCCCAACCACACAAAGCCAGGGAAAAATACAGGAATGCAGCAGGGAAAACACACCTCGTTCTTACAAAGACAAAATGCAAAAAAAAAAAAAAAAAAAAAAAAAAAAAAGCATTTGTGCTCTCTAGGAGTCACCAAGGGGGGAGAAATGCAGGAAAATTCCACTGATTCACCAGGAGCCCACGGTTATTTTTGTCCTCCTGCTCGATTGCAAACACGAGGATGATTTAAATGCAGGGGAGCAGATTGGAACACATGAAAACAATACATTAACTCCACCAAAAAAAAAAAAATAATAATAAAAAAAAAAAAATTAAAATATGAGATGGTCTCAAATGAAGGAGGACGTGCCTTTCTTTGCACATGAGGGAAATTTAAAAAATAGGGGGTGGGGGGGGGAAAAAAAAAGAGCCAGGTTTAATTTCTCAAATTTCTCGTGTTCAAGCCAGAAATTGTTTGAATTTTGAGTCCTAAGGATGCTCAAATCTCAGATGAGACCAAGGTGGGACTTCAAGGAACCTGGGTGAGAATTCCCTTTGAAATCCTCCAGGAATACAGCACTGAAGGTATGGGGGGCTTGGAAGAAGCTGTGGGGGGGTCCCCAAATTTTTTCCTTGTGTGGAGGTGGAAGATCCAAGAGAAATAAAATGTTCTGAGGAGCAGCAGAGGTGAAATGAGAAAAAAAACACCTGGAGGAAACCACAGCAGGTGCACGTTGTCCTCACTGAGGTAATTCCACAAAAATAATTTCTTTTTTTTTTTTTTTTTTTAATTTAATTTTTTTTTTTTTTTTTTTTTTTTGCTAGGTGAATTTTTAGGACCATGGAAATGGAGGAATTTGCTTTGCTCCATCTCAGCAGGGCAAGTTCATGATCAAGAAGAAGCAGGACAAGTGTTGATTTTGGCTTTTTAAAAAAAAAAAAATATCCAGTGGAATTTGCTTGAAAATCTGGGAAGGAGCAGCTCAAAAACCAAAAGTTGGATTTTAGTGACCAAAGTGTGACATTTCAGGAATGGCATTTCCCAAATTCCATCACCTGATTTTCAGATAATGAAATCCTGGGAAGAATTTTCCACGGAATCATGAAATTTGGAAAAGATATTCAAGGTGAGCTGTGCCTTGTCCAGCATAAACCCAATTAAATGGAACATTTCAAGAGAATGAAGAAAAGATTAAAATGAAAATTTTAATTGAATCCACCTCTCCAATTCAAATGGTGGCTGGGTTGGTTGTCACCTCACCAAGGTTCAGTGGAGGAGTTTGCACAAAGATTTGGGACATTATCAATTTTGCTCAAGGCCCTCTTAAAAAAAAAACAAAAAAAAAAACCAAAAAAAAAAAAACAAAAAAAAAAAAAAAAAAAAAAAAACCCAACCAAACAAAAAAAAAACCAAAAAACAAACAAAAAAACCCACAAAAAAACAAAAAAAACCCAAAAAAACCAAAACAAACATACAAAAAAAAAAAAAACCAAAAAAACCAAAACAAAACAAAAAAAACCCCAAAAAAACCCCACAAAACAAACAAAAAAAAACCCCACCAAAATTCCAAAGTGCACTTCCACAGGTGAGGTGGAAAAAAAAACCAAACCAAAACAAAACAAAAACCCCAAAAAAACCCAATTTCAGGGCTTTGATCCACACTTAGAAGAGGAAAAAAAAAATTCAAGTGATCAATGAAGAAAGCCCCATCTAGTGGAAGAACACAATTAATGGAGCAGAAAATGTTTCAAATGTTCATAAATCCACAAATATTCCTGCTGCTGCTTTTTTTTTTTTTTTTGTCCAAACAGCTCAAGAGGTTCAAAAATCCAAGCAGCAAAGAGAATTTTGAGTCGGGAGTTAATTTTCAAATTTTTTTTTTAATTTTTTTTTTTTTTTTTTTTTTTTTTTTGGGGGGGGGTGGATTAAGAAAGGGAAAAAAATTGCAGCTCCTTTTTTCTGGTTTGGTTTTTAAGAGGAATGAAAAGAGAGGCTGGACTTGGGTAAATTTGGAGAATAAAATATTTTAGTTGTGAATAATTTGGATTCAATAAAAGGTTGGGGAGAGAGGGGTTTGTTCTAACCTGTGAAAGCTCCATAATTTCAAATTAAAAAAAAAAAAAAAAATCAAATTAATCAAAAATTAATCAAAGTAATCAAAGTAATCAAAGTAATCAAATCCCTGTCCTCTCCCATCCACGTGGAAAATTTCATATCCTGCCACCACAAAGAAGAAAGATGAAAAAAAAAAAAATGAAAAAAAAAAAAAATGAATTGTGCAATATCCTGAGCTCAGCTGCTTGGTGGGGAAAGAGGCAAAGGCTGAAAAATTAAAAAAAAAAAAAAATTAAAAAAAAAAAAAATGGAACAAAATTTCCAATAAAATAATAAATAAAGAATTAAAAAAAAAAAAAAAAAATAAAAATAAGGGGTGTGTTCAGAGAAGTTTTTGGATTCCTGGAAATGTCCAGCTTGGATGAGATTTGGAGCAAACCTGAGGGAATTTTTAGGATTCCTTCCAGCCCAAACCATGCAGTGAAGTTGGGGTTAAATATTGAATTTTTTTTTTTTTTTTTTACTCAATCAGAGGCCATTCCTGCTGGTTTGGGGTCTGGTTTTTTTTTTGGCAAAGCCACCTGGAATTTCTGTCCCCATGACCCCACCCCTGGAATTTCTTTTTTATTCCTCGATCCTCAGGATCCTGCAGAAAATCCCCCGGGAACGTGTGAAAATAAAATTCCCCAAACTGGATGAGAATTCCTGAAAAATTCCCCAGATTGGATAAAAATTCCTGAAAAATTCCCCCCAAAAATGCAATTCCTGGATGAGAATTCCTGATAAATTCCCAAAATTAAATTCCTGGATAATAATTCCTGAGAAATTCCCAAAATTAAATTCCTGGATAATAATTCCTGATAAATTTCCCAAAATGCAATTTCTGGATGAGAATTCCTGAGAAATTCCCCAAAATGTAATTTTTGGATGAGAATTCCTGATAAATTCCCAAAATTAAATTCCTGGGTAATAATTCCTGATAAATTCCCAAAATTAAAATTCCTGGATAATAATTCCTGATAAATTCCCAAAATTAAAATTCCTGGATGAGAATTCCTGATAAATTTCCCAAAATTAAATTCCTGGATGATAATTCCTGATAAATTCCCCAAAATGTAATTTTTGGATGAGAATTCCTGAGAAATTCCCCAAGAACAAAGGCAAGCCCTGGGTTTGCTGTTTTTGGGGGCTGGGAATGAAAACAAAAGAAACCAAAAAAGATGAAAAGGCAAAAGCAAGAAAATAACAAAAAAAAAAAAAAAAAAATTGTCATTTTTTTCAAATTCAAATTTGAAAGAAAGGAAAATAAAAAAAAAAAAACCAAACAACAAAGCAATGGAAAACTGGCAAACAGAGCATGGAAATTGTTCTGAAAAATCAGAGTTTTGCTGGAGAAATCAGAAATTATGGAATGGTTTGGGATGGGAGGGAATTAAAAATAATTTAGGTCATGGCAGGGACAATTCCCAATGATCCAGGCTGCTCCAACCTGGAATTGGGATTTTTAAATAGAAATAAAATAGAAAATGAAAATAGAAAGAAATGTGCAAGTCAATGATAAAATGAATGAAATGATAAAAATGGGAATTCAACAAATCCTAAAATCAAGGAGAAGGAAAAAAGTCCCTGGAGCTCCAGGAATTGTCAAAGCCTGAGCAAATAAAATAAAATAAAATACAATAAAATAAAATAAAATACAGTACAATACAATACAATACAATAAAATAAAATAAAATAAAATACAGTACAATACAATACAATACAATAAAATACAAAAAAATACAACACAAAACAATAAAATAAAATACAATAAAATACAATAAAATAAAATAAAATAAAATAAATAAAATACAATAAAATAAAATAAAATACAATAAAATAAAATAAAATAAAATACAAAAAAAAATACAATACAATACAATACAAAAAAATAAAATAAAATACAATACAATAAAATAAAATACAAAAAAAAATACAATACAATACAATACAAAAAAATAAAATAAAATACAATAAAATAAAATAAAATAAAATACAATACAATACAATAAAATAAAATAAAATAAAATAAAATACAATACAATAAAATAAAATAAAATAAAAATGGAAACAGCATTGGACAGGAGCAAAAAACCATTAAAAACTCTGAAATTCCAACCCCCACTATTCCAAGTTCCTCCTCTCCCCAAAGGAATGTGGGAATCCTGGATTTTTAAAATATTTTTTTATTATTATTTTTTATTTTATTTTTGGGGGGTTTTTTTCTTTGTTTTTTTGTTTCTTTTTTTTTCCTTTGTTGTTGTTCTTTTTTTTTTTTTTTTTTTTTTTGTTTGTTTGTTTTGTTTTGTTTTTTGGGGTTTTTTTTGGTTTTTTTTTTGGTTTTTTGTGGGTTTTCTTGTTGTGTTTTTGTTTTTTAGTTTTGGGTTTTTTTGGTTCGTTTGTTTTTGGGTTTTTTTTTTGCTTGTGTTTTTTTTGTGTGTGTTTTTGAGGTTTTTTTTGTTTTGGTTTTTTGGGGTTTTTTTGGGTTTTTTGGATTTTTTGAGTGTGTTTTTGTGGGGTTTTTTTGTGGGTTTTTTTTGGTGTGTTTTGGGGTTTTTTTGGGGAGGTTTTTTGGGTTTTTTTGTTTTTTTTTTGTTTTTTGTTATTGTTGGGTTTTTTTTTGTTTTTTTGGTTTGTGGTTTTTTGCGTGTGTTTTTGTGTATTTTTTTGTGGGTTTTTTTGGTTTTTTTTTTGTTTTTTGTATTTGTTTTTGTGTGGTTTTATTTGTTTTTTGTTTTGTGTTTTGTGGTTTTTTTCTGTTTTTTTCTGTTTGTTTGTTTTTGGGGTTTTCTTGTTTTTTTTTTTTTTTTTTTTTTTTTAATTTTTTTTTTTTCTTTTTTTTTTTTTTGTTGCAGGACCACAGCAAACACAAAATTCCAAAATTCCACTCCCAATTTCCTTCTCTCACTTTTCCAACCTGTTGAAATTTCCTCCAGCTCAGCCCTGAGCAAATCCAGGAGCAAACAAAGCCAGATCCTCATTTAAATAATTTCATTTTCTTTGTGCCAGCCACAAACACCCCTGGAACCAAAAAAAAAACCAAAAAAAAACCCAAAAAAACCTTAAAAGTGATTTAAAGGCAGCTCATTAATAACGAGTAAAATAAATGTTTGGTTGCCCAGCAGGAGAGAAATGTTGAAAATCTTGATTTAAATACATTTTTTTCCTGTTTTTTCCTTTTTTTTTTTTTTTTTTTCCACTAGCCAGGGCTCAAAGTCTCACTGAAGTTTCTATACCTGGAACCTTGTCACATTTTATTCACTCAGCAGATAAATTGTTAAAATTTCAAATTATTCTCTGAAATATTAAAAAAAAAAAAACCCAAAATATTCGTGTTCCATTATGAATAAAATGAACGTGAATGAGTGGTTAATTCAATTTAAAGATCAGGAAATCAAGGATTGAAAAGTTTGATTCTTTAGATGAATCCACACAATTCCCAAAATTCAATTTTCATCATGAGCTGCAGGCAAAAAAAAACCTGTCAATGTTAGGTCTTGTCAAAAAAAAAAAATAAAATAAAACAAAAGGAGGAAGATGCTTAAAATCTAAATTTTAACACCTCCTCAATGAGCAGAATCTCCTGAGAGGGAATAAATTCCATTTTTTTTTTTTTTTTGTTTGTGGGATCTGAGATTTTCAGGAGAAATAAAATCGTTCCTGCCACTGCAAATCAGTTTTACACAGCAATTGTCAGAAAAATTCCTTTTCTCTGCGAAATCTCTTGGAAATTGTGAATTTTCTAACAAAACCTGTAATGCAACTTTATATCCACAATATCCCAAAAGATGCTGGAGCACTCCAGAACTCAGGGAAAAAAAAAAAATTAAAAAAAAAAATTCCTTTTTTAAGGACAAACCATCCCATCCTGCTGATTTATGAATTTCTATTTTCTACTTCAACTTTTTCCCAATCTCTAAAATCACCACCAAAACCTGCACAAGCTTTGCCCTGAAAATCAGGGTTTGGGTTGGGAGGGAATTTAAAAATCATTCCATGCCCAGCTTAGTCCATTCCATTCATTTTTATCTAATTATAGGAGATTAATTTGCATATAATTCACCAGCTCAGAGATCCAAGGAAATAATGGATTGAGTGTCAATCCTAAATCTCCAACTAATTGCATGTTATAGGAAAATAAAGAGATAATATATATAAATAAATGAATTAATTAATGATTTATAAATAAATGAATAAATAAATAAAAAGTTAAAGCTCTAAAAGTAATAATAATAATAATAATAATAATAATAATAATAATAATAATAATAATAATAATGAAATAAACTAAAAATATGAAAACCTCAAAGAAGTAAAAAAAAAAATTTAAAGTTTTGGAAGATTCAAGGTTCTCCCCCCAGACCCTCATTTGAATTCTCACAGAAGCCTCTTAAATCCATTCCAAATAAGCCAAAACTAAGGAAAGGTGAAATATTCTGGATTATCCAATATCCCATTCCACACCAAGCTGCTCCAAAAGGGACACAGGAGAATTAAAAATTAATTTGGAGGGAGGAAAAAATTCCAGGATTTCATGGTAAGTCCAGGAGCCTATGGAACATATGGAAAAGTTGTTTATTTTCTTAAAAAAAAAAAAAAAAAGATTTTTTTTTTTACAGCTGCTGTAAAGCAGAACTGGCTGATTTTATAGAATGGCTCAAAACCTGATTTATCACTTCCTATTGATGGATGATGTTTGATTTCCTGAATATTTTCTTTTTCCCATCTAAAACACTGCGTGCAATCCACACTGCCTGCCCACGGAGCTGCAAATTCCGCAGGAAATTCTGCAGGAATGCAATCCCTGGAATTCCCAGCTGCTGCCACTGCAATTTGAGATCCCAAAGAAAAGCACACAGAGCATTTCCTGCAGCATCTCCCTCAATCCTTTCTCCATTTTTACAAACCAAGGGATCCAGTGAGGATCTGTCACATCCTGGGACTGAGATCCAAGGGAAAAGCTGAGAAATATTTGGGGACACCTGAGCTGGGAGGAGGAGGAGGAGGAGGAGGAGGAGCAGAGGAGGAAGCTTTGATCTCATGGTTTCCTGCCTGAAGGTTGCAATTCTTGGTTATTAAAGCCTTGTTTTTACTCAGCACATAAAATAAAACCTGAGGGCTCTGCACACAGGAGGGGTTTGCTCAGGGATCTCTGGGAGAAGGATTTGGAAATGTTGGGGGTGAGATTTTGGGGGGTGAGAGCTGGACCTGTCCCAGCCCAGAGCCCCCCCTGTGGGAGCAGGAAAAGGATTGGGATTGAGTTTGGGATTGGGATTGTGTCCCTGTGCCCCACTCAGGTGTGACCTCACCTGAAGGAGCTGCAGGAACCATGGAGAGAGAAAATTCCCAAGGGATGGAGGGACAGCACCCAGGGAATGGAGGGACAGCACCCAGGGAATGGAGGGACAGCACACAGGGAATGGAGGGACAGCACACAGGGAATGCAGGGACAGCACCCAGGGGATGGCTTCAGAGCAGGATTTGATGGGATTTTGGGAATTAGGAATTGTTCCCTGGGATGGAATTCCCAGATTTGCTGTGGCTGCCCCTGGATCCCTGGAATGTTCAGTTCCAGGTTGGACATTGGGACAGTGGGAGGTGTCCCTGCCATGGCAGGGGTGGCTCTGGGTGGGATTTGGGGTCTCTCCCAAGCCAAAGCAATCCCTGACTCCACTCCAGGCACTGCCACTCTGCCCATGCCTGTTTTGCTCTCCTGCTCCATATGGGTTATTTTTTTTTTTTTTTTTCTCCAGCCATGGCTTGACTCTGCCAGTTTTGCAATGCAGGATGAAATCCTGTTGTGTGCCCATGGGAGCTGAGAAATTCTTGTCTCAAGACAGAATTAGTGATTACCTCATCCTGCTGTCAGAGCAGACACATTTTATAAACATTAAAGCTTTTTCCAAGGGCAGAACAAGGAGCTGGTGCTTCTCTCCTTGTGCCAGTGGGGAGCTGAGGCAGAGGGAAGAAATTCCTTTGATTTTTGGCTGCTCTGGTGGAGATGTTGGGTGACAGATTTTGCCTTGGGTGGCAGCAATTCTGCGGGTCAGGTTTTGAGTTCAACAAAAATCCAGGAACCAACATCTGCAGGACTTTGGAGAAGGGATGAAGAGGAGCACAGGGGATGTGTGCCAGGGCATCATCACCTCCACAGGGAGGAATTCCTCCCCAGTGCCCCATCCAACCCTGCCCTCTGGCAGTGGGAACCCACCCCAATGTCTGTCACTGCATTTTCTTGGGGAGAAGTCCCCTTCCCTCCTTTTCCAAGTGTTCCTGAAGCTTCTGAAAGGGCTCCCTGAAGTTTCTCCTCCCCTGGCTGATGGAACAGGAGTGTGCTGGACATTCCCCCTTCCCCTGGCAGCTCTCACCATTCCCATTCGGCAGGAGCACCACAAAGTGCTCAGAAGAGGGAATGGAACCAGGAATCACCCCCAGAGTGTTGATCCAAGAAGGATTTCACAGCTCTGGAGTCCCCTGAAGGAAGAGCAGGGCTGGCCAAGCTCCCCTGGATCGCTGCAGGATGGGGAGGAGCTCGTTAATTGTTATAATTGCTGCAATTGTAATAATTGGTTTTTTGATTTTTTTTTTTTTTTTTTGGATTAGGCAGCCCCAGCAGTGGGGGTTGCTTAGCAACATCTCCAGGATTTGGGAGAGGCAGAAGCCATCTCAGAGCTCCCTCTGCACTCTGGGGCAGCCCAG
Organism: Sturnus vulgaris; assembly: GCF_052056855.1. Lineage (NCBI taxonomy): Eukaryota > Metazoa > Chordata > Aves > Passeriformes > Sturnidae > Sturnus > Sturnus vulgaris. The sequence goes on along the minus strand of NC_142244.1, from coordinate 117,950,097 downwards.
CGTTCCTTCATTCCCATTCCTTGTGTTTCCATAAAACACAGGAATACCTAAAACATCCTGCAGTGAGGGGCTGGGACAGGAGAAACTCCAGGGAGAGCTCAGAGCCCCTGGCAGGGATCCCCAGAGGGATTTGGGATAAGGGATGGAGGGACAGCACCCAGGGAATGGCTTCAAAGCAGGATTTGATGAGATTTTGGGAATTAGGAATTGTTCCCTGGGATGGAATTCCCAGATTTGCTGTGGCTGCCCCTGGATCCCTGGAATGTTCAGTTCCAGGTTGGACATTGGGACAGTGGGAGGTGTCCCTGCCATGGCAGGGCTGGCACTGGGTGAGCTTTAAAATCCCTCCCAACCCAAACCATTCCATGATTCTGGACTTTATCAAACCCAAAAACTGGATCAGAAACACAACCAAGTCTTTCCAGGGCACCTGAATTTGATAAATAACATTGGAGGAAAGGAACCCATCCTGCCAACCAGCAGATTAAGTTCAGTTTTTATCAGGAAACCGCCTAAAAATAGTTATTTAAAAAATAATAATACTACTGTTTATATTGGGGGAAAGTTCTGCAGGCCTGAGGCTACAAAAACACGAGTGAAAACACTCAGAAAAATGACACCACTCAGAATAAAACACACAAAACACTCCAAGCAGGACACACACACACACACACACATCCCAACAACCACCCAGCACTCCCAGGTCCCACCTGCAACCCAAAAAAATAAAAAAAATCACCAGGAAGCCCAAAAAGTTGTTCCTGATTTTGCAGGAGCAGCATTTTAGCAATGGCATCACCACTCACCCTCCTCTCTTGTGACGTTCCTTGTGCTTGGAGATTTTGTAAGGCAGGGATCTCTCCCCCAGATTTTCCAGGTTCCTCACGATGGCTCCTCTCTCCAGCAGAGCCTCAATGCTGCGTTTGAGCACAGCAGCTGTCTCAGGCTGGAGGGGAAAAAAAAAAAAAAAAAAAAAAAAAAAGAGGAAGAAAAGTGAGAAATTCATAAAAATCTGGTTCTTTCGTGGGGTAGAAAGGACACCTGCACTTGTACAGCTCAGCACTTGGTGCTGCAAGGCAAGAAGATAAAGTTGGAAGCATTTGGGAGAGAATTTTTTATTCCTCAGCGAAATTTGTTGCCATTTCCAAGAAAATGAGCAAATGAGTTCATGGATTTGACTCACCTTGGTCTGAGCCAATCAATGTTCCTAGCAAAGGAAAATGATGGATTTGGAAAAGTTTTGGGGTCCTTGCACCGTTATTGTTCATTAATATTTAAAGTGAACAATGTGGGGAAAACACAAATCCACGGCTTGATATGGAGACAACAATTAGCACGAAATGATTTCTGTTGTTATTTACAGTGCAGGGGTGTGATGCCAGAGAACCATGGAATATCCTGGGCTGGAAGGGACCCACAGGGATCCCTGACCCAGCTCCCCAACGATCCCATTCTGTCCCTGGAGTGTTGTCCTAAGGCTGCTGGAGCTCTGTGCCCATTCCACAACCTCATTTCACATTTCAGGCAGTTGTGGAGAGGTCCCCCCCCCCTTGACAAACCTTTCTTAACCTCCATGCAGATCGAAATTAAATTAAATTCAATATTGTTGGGTAAACTCCCTCAGCCCCCAAATGACACAGAAGCTTTTTTGTGCCTTTTCCACATGGCCAGGGATCAGCACATTCCCTGAGTGCCAACCTGAGGTGCAATTTCTGAACACAACGAAGCCAAAGCTTTGAGCCCCGTGTATTTAAAAACAAAACCAGAGAGAAAGAACAAGAAAAGAAAGCCACAGATTTCTACATTCAGGATTGTAAAATTTGCAACCTTCCCCACTTGTGGCCATACTCTGAAAACATCAACTAATTGTTGGGTTGGGAAGCTTGTCACTGTAATCCCTCTCATTCTCCCTCTCCCAAAATTGCCATGGTTTATCCTGGCTTGCCTAAAGCCATCACCCAAACTAAAAATAAGCTGAACTCTGCTAACCAAAAGATCCACAGACACAGGTTCCTTGGTTTGCCTCAGAGCCAGCCCATCTGGGGACAGAGGAAATGGGAGCCTGCCTGGCTCCCAACTCAGGAGCCACAACATTATTTCCTGAACAGCCAGCACTAATTCCAGTCCCAGAGCCCAGCACTAATTCCAGTCCCAGAGCCCAGCACTAATTCCAGTCCCAGAGCCCAGCACTAATTCCAGTCCCAAATCCCAGCACTAATTCCAGTCCCAGAGCCCAGCACTAATTCCAGTCCCAAATCCCAGCTCTAATCCCAGTCCCAAATCCCAGCTCTAATTCCAGTCCCAGAGCCCAGCTCTAATTCCAGTCCCAGAGCCCAGCTCTAATTCCAGTCCCAAAGCCCAGCTCTAATTCCAGTCCCAAAGCCCAGCTCTAATCCCAGTCCCAAAGCCCAGCACTAATCCCAGTCCCAAAGCCCAGCTCTAATCCCAGTCCCAAATCCCAGCACTAATTCCAGTCCCAGAGCCCAGCTCTAATCCCAGTCCCAGAGCCCAGCTCTAATCCCAGTCCCAGAGCCCAGCTCTAATCCCAGTCCCAGAGCCCAGCTCTAATTCCAGTCCCAAAGCCCAGCTCTAATCCCAGTCCCAGAGCCCAGCTCTAATCCCAGTCCCAAAGCCCAGCTCTAATCCCAGTCCCAAAGCCCAGCTCTAATCCCAGTCCCCCAGACGTGGGGAGGGAAGAGGAGACAATGGAGCTGCTGCTCCAGAGGGGACAAGGCAGAGCTCCAAGAGCAGGGATGGGCTGGTTTGCAATCCCAGCTCTGGACACCCCTCCTGCCCCCAGGGGCAAAGCAGAGCCATTCCCAACTGGTGTCAGCCCTGGTGGGCTCTGGCAGTGACCTCGGGCCACATCAGTGGCTCACAGGTTGTCACCTTGTTCTGGAAAGGTGCAGAATGCTGGGAGGGGTCAGGCTGGACAGCACAGGGCACAGGACTGTGGATATTCTGGGATATCCCCAGGGAGGAGACTCCAGCCCCTCTCTGCTCCCTGCCCAGGACAGAAGTTGTGCCTCCTGTGCAGGGGGAATTGCTGGGCTCAGCCCCTGGACAATGGGACAGTGATGGAGCAGAGCCTGGGAGTGCTCTGACCCTTCTGCACACGGGGACACACACAGGGATGGACAGACAGGGACAGACAGACAGACAGGGACCCCAGGGGCTGAGGGCTCCTGAAGAAGGAACCAAAGGATTTTTATCTACAGATCCAAACTCCCCACTCCTCCACCTCCACGTGTTTCAGACCTGCCCAGAAGAAATGTTGACTCCACAGCTCCCACCAAGTCAAACACAGCCCCAGGTGTCACACCAGCCACAGGTGAGGGGACACCCTGAGCACTTTGTCCCCACCTCCAAACCTGTGTCCAGCTGTGGCTCCTGCAGGAGAGCCCTGGAGGGGCTGGAGGTGTCCAGGGCAGGGAAGGGAGCTGGGAAGGGGCTGGAGCCCCAGGAGGGGCTGAGGGAGCTGGGAAAGGGGCTGAGGCTGGAGAAAAGGAGGCTCAGGGGGGACCTTGTGGCTCTGCACAAGTCCCTGGCAGGAGGGGCAGGGAGGGGGGGTCGGGCTGTGCTCCAGGGAACAGGGACAGGAGGAGAGGGAACGGCCTCAGGCTGGGCCAGGGCAGGCTCAGCTTGGACAGCAGCAGGAATTTCCCCATGGAAAGGGAGCTCAGGCTTTGGCAGGGGCTGCCCAGGGAGCTTTGGAGTGCCCATCCCTGCAGGTGGCCCAGAAATGTGGGGCTGTGGCCCCTGAGAATGGGGTTTAAAGGTGAGCACATCACTGGGGCTGGTCCATGGCTGGACTGCATCATCCCAAAGGTTTTTCTCCAAGCTCAGCATTCTGTGATTGTGGCTTTTCCCTCTCTCCTCACAGGTCTGTCAGCTCAGCACAATCCCACCCAAGAGCAGGAAGCTGTTCCATGCACTGCTGGGGTGCCCCATCCCTTCTCCCCCAGGATTAAAATCACCAAAGCAGCACCAAGCACCTCGTCCTGAGGGGATGTTGTGTATCAGAGGGAATCAAAATCCTCCCATGGGTTTTATCAGTCCCACAGGACTCACCTGGCAACCAGGAAAGGTATAAAGAAATGGGAACTGGGGAAAAAAATGGGAATTCACTGGTGGCAAAGTGGCTTCAGGCATTGATCATCAGCCACGGAGCTCAAAGAGCAGCTTGGAGACAAAGTGAATGTGGAAATCAAACCTTTGGAATTCTGGTGCTTCCTAAAAAATGAGGAGCCACCCACCTGGAACTAGAGCTGGGTGAAAAGACTCAGCTCCACACTGCTCCTTTTTCCATCTCATTTCCCTAAAAAAAATTCCAAGAGACAGAAAATCCAGCACTGGCTACGAAAAAAGTTTTGCCAACCACCAAAAGCTCCTCCAAGAAGAGTCTTTGTTGAGAGGAAGGAAGGAAACACCAAATCCTCAGGACTTTTAGGGCTAGGACAGTTCCCAGGTTCTTCTGGCCACTTGCTCAGTCCAACAGGAAGCATTTAAAGTCAGTGGGTTCATCCCAAATTATAAACAGGAATAACTCCATCCCAATTATTTGATTGTCCCTTCAGTGTAGTAACAGGAGCAGGATAAAATTATGTCTTTTTTTTGGTTGCTCAGCAGTTACAAAAGGTTGGTGTGGGATTATTTACTGAGGTGGAAATCAAAGAAGGCAAAATCCATCTTTAGAAGGAAGCTGCAATTCCAAGCAGCAAAATTAAGGGAAAAAAACCCCATTTCCTTGCTGTCATTTACTACTTAATAAAACATTAGAAATTATTAGTGAAAATGATTAAAAACTCTGCAATTAGTGTAAAAGCATCCAGAACCCAGAGCAGCAGCTCCAGGTTGGGTACAGGCAGGAAAGATCAAAATGCAGAAAAATGCAGCATTCCAGGGAAACAGAAGATGGGGGAACTGGGCTGAACCCCTGGGAAAAAATGGAGCAGGCTGGCTGGAAATGGAGCCATGGAAATGGGAGGACTCCCAAAACCTGCCTGGAAGTTCAGGGCTGGGGAGGGATCCCAGACTGGTTTGGGTTGGGAGGGATCTCAAATCCCACCCTGCCCTCAAATCCCAAATCCCAAATTCTGTCCCAATGTCCAACCTGGCCTTGGGCACTGCCAGGGATCCAGGGGCTGCTCTGGGAATTCCATCCCAGGGAACAATTCCTAATTCCCAAAATCCCATCAAATCCTGCTTTGAAGCCATTCCCTGTGTGCTGTCCCTCCATCCCTTATCCCAAATCCCTCTGGGGATCCCTGCCAGGGGCTCTGAGCTCTCCCTGGATCCTTCTCCTGTCCCAGCCTGGCTCCAGAGCAGAGGAGAAGCTCCATGGCCTCCTCTGGACTCATTCCAACATTTCCACACCTTTCTTCTTCAATTTAGGGACAGCTGGATGCAGGGCCAGAGGTTTCTTCCCAAGACACCATAAGGGATAAATGGGAAAGCCCATGGGAATGGCCATGACAACCTTTCCATGCTCCCATCCCACACTGGGTGAACACAAAAGCAGGAGACACTCATCCAGAAATGGCAAATAAAACGTTACAGCAGGCACATCACCAAAAAATAACCTGGGGGAAAAATGATCAAAACGATTTCTGAATTCAAATGAACACCCCTTTCCTCAAAATAATTTGAATTAGCATTTGAATTGTGTGTAAGCCAAAGAAGCAGATGTGAATTCAAAGCCATCAGACCTGGATGGAGAAGAAGAAACTTTGAAACTCAAAGTGATGCCTGAACTCTTTTGTTCCCAAGTCCACCTTTTTTCTTCAAAGAATCTAAATTCTATGATGGATCTTTAAAAATTTTAACTCAACTTTTAAGATCAAAGGAAATTGTAGAAGAAATTAAACTAAAATCTAAGGAATACACTCTATAAATACCGACTCACAGCTAAATTAAAACATCAATCCCAACACTGATTTTAATTCATTTTAGAGAGCTGAAAGTCTTGAGAATTTCTAAAAACAAGCCTAAAAAGGTGCCTTTAAAATCTGAAATAAACAGCAACCAAATCTTCCATGATTTAGGGCCATTTCAATGGTTTATTACTAGAAACAGTTAAAGTAACAATTGGCCACAATGTCACAGAAGGGTTTGGGTTGGAAGGGATTTTAGGGATCATCCAGTGCCACCTCAGCCATGGCAGAGACAACTTCCACTGTCCCAGGCTGTTCCAAACCCTGTCCAGCCTGGCCTGGGACACTGCCAGGGATGGGGAGTCCTCAACCTTCCAGGCACAAACCATTCAGAATCAGTTAAAATTCAGAATTAATTAAAAACCTTCCTTAAAACTCCAGAAACTCTTCACTTCTTCTGACCACAATGCATTTTAATAAAGGTTTCAAGGTAACACTGCAAAATTCTCCTCAACAGAAACTGAGAAAGGAGCTCCCCAGGAACTCCAAACTGTGTTCCCACCATGATGTGAATGTATTTCATCAAGTTTATTTTGTATGTTCATTAAGCTTAAATAATGAAATTAAAACAAAAAAAAAAAAAATATGGAGGGAGCATCCCTCCTTCTTCCCCAGTTTTACAGACTGGGCTGGGATGTCCCCATGGTCAGCTGGGGTCCCCATGGTCTGGGAAGTGCCCACTCAGCCAATTTCCCAGAATTAGAGAATCCCCAAATCCCCGAGGCTGGCAAAGCCCTCCCAGCCCCTGCAGTCCCAGCTGTGCCCCGTGGCCACCTTGTCACCCTGAGTGCCACCTCCAGGTGCCACCTCCAGGGATGGGCACTCCAAAGCTCCCTGGGCAGCCCCTGCCAAGGCCTGAGCTCCCTTTCCATGGGGAAATTCCTGCTCACATGAAGTTCTGATTCCCCAGCCCCTTCCCAGCTCCCTTCCCTGCCCTGGACACCTCCAGCCCCTCCAGGGCTCTCCTGCAGGAGCCACAACTGGACACAGCCCTCGAGGGTCTCAGTGCCAGCACAGAGGGACAATCCCAGCCCTTGGGGACAATCCCAGTCCTTGGGGACAATCCCTGCCCTTGGGGACAATCCCAGTCCTTGGGGACAATCCCAATCCCTGCCCTGCTCCTGCTGGACACACAATTCCTCCTCCTGATCCTCTTGCCCTACCCAGCCTGCTCTGAGCCATCTCTCCCTTGTCTGAGAGGAATTTTCATGGATCAGATGTGGCTCTGGACACACAGCTCTGATTCCCACCCTGCTGCCCAAGGACAGCGAGGCAGGACAAAGGCAAAGCTGAGCTCGAGTAAAAAACCTTCCCCAGCACATTTCGAGGAGCACAGCTTTAATTTTTAACTCCTCCCGCTTTTGCAGAGCATCCTTGGCTCCGGAGCAGAAGGTTTCAGGTGGAAGTCACAATGTTTTCACCAAGTGAAGAGGAAATCTTGTCAATTCCTTGCTCAAATTCTGCCAGATCGATCCTGGGATACACGAAGCTGCCTCACAAACAGGGGTCAGGTAAATATTAAAAATCACTGCTGACAAATGGTTATAAACAGAACAACCTGAATTATCTTCAATCACTCCACCAACACCTCAGAAATAAAGCCCAAAAGACCCAAAAATCAAATCCCTGAGTACAACCTGATTAAAGTGGAGAGAGAGAAGGTCCAGGGGTGAAACCTCCTGGCTCTTTCCCTTTCCCAACACCACAACATCCACGGGGAAACTGGGGCAGCCACATCCCAGGAGAGGAATTCATTCCCTGCAGGAAAAAAATGTCCTCATTGGCACCATCTCCGTGGGATTTTCCACACAAATCCTGCCCAGAACCCACCTGGGCCAGGTTCCCCTCACCCAGAGGAACCTGAAATCCCAAAAAAAAAAAAAAAAAAAAAAAAAAGCAGGAAATTGGGGAGTGAGGCTTGGCCAACACAAACAGAAGCAGCTGGTGACAAAGAGGCTGCTTGAACCTCTTTGAGAATCACTGACCTGGAAAGCTGCTCACTGAGCAAACACCTAATAAACTAATTACAGAACCAGTTAATTAATAGTTAACTCATGAAAACGCTCCCCCTTGGAAATCACAAATCCAAACTAAGTTTGTAAGGCAGGAAAACGCTTCTTTTTCATCCCAAATCCAAAGTTTCCTCTCAAAAAACGTTCCTTACCCACTCCTCGAAACAAACAGCCAAACTCCCATTTTCCTTTTACAGCACAGCAGCAAAAGAAGAGAATAAACGAAAAATTCGGGTTAAATCATTTTTCCCTGCAGCTGAAATTCTGGGTTTGACATCCTTGCCACAGTTTTTTGCCAAAGGAATGTGAACCCCTGATTTAACACCAGGCTTGCCCCTCTCCTTGCTGAACCACCACCAAGGAATTCCTGATTCCCAGCACAATTCCCAAGTTCATCACGTCCTGATGGGGGGGACAGGGATGAGGAGAAGGCAGTGGCAGATGCAGGGCTCTGCTCACACAACGTGCTGATGTTTTAATTCCAGAATCAATAAGAAAGTGTTGGTCCCACTCAAGAACTGCTGAAGCAGCAGCTGAACAGGATATTTGAAGATAAAACGAAAAAAAAAAAACCATAAAAACTGGAGTTTTGCACAATATCCAAGCAGATTCCTTGGCTAAAGGGGGGGGGTTCACTCGTGTTTTGTGCCCTGGGCTCAGCCCAGTCCATCCCAGTCCCACCTCCCAAAACCAAACTCAGGATTTGGGATCCTCGAGTTCTCCCTGCAGTTTCAAAGAACCCAGTCTGGCTTTGCCTTTGGAATAACCTGGAATCGTTTTTCCCTAACAGGGACGCAGGTTTTACTGAAAGTAAAATACTCCAAAACAGCTCCACAAATCTTTGTTCTGTTGGGTTGGTCGGTTTGGTGTTTGTTTTGTTTTTGGTTTTTTTTTTTGTTTGTTTGTTTTTTTTTTCTCTATTTTTATTGAAACTTTGTACAGAAGTTTGAAACATTTCCATACAATACTTTGAGACAGGACAAAATGCCATGGTAAAGGAATGTAAACTGCAAGAAACACAGTCTGAAAGTATCCAAATACTCTCTAATAAGAGTTTTAGTTTGAAGACTAATGCAGGAGGCAAAATAATATGCATACAGTATACAAAGAACAGTATACACAGGGCCAGCAATGCTAACTATGAAAATTTTGCATCAGATTTACTTCAAAGATTGATAGCAATATGATAATTCTATACACTAGACCAAAATTAATTTATCATACATCGTTTCTATGACAAAAAGCTTGTCATTAAGGACAGTAGCAACTTACAATATAATTAAGCTGTATTAATCTCATTAACACTTCTAAATCTATATTCCTACTACAGTAAAGGTTTTTTTTTTTTTTTCAGTATATTGTCTTATAAGATCTTAACAGACCTTTAAATAACACTTTACCAAAAGAGACCTGGATCCATTATAGTGATCTTATCTACATGCCCATTTGGCTTATTTCCAAAAAAACAACCAAGGGACAAGGAAAAAGGCAGGTTTCAAATGCTATATGGTATCATTTGGTTTTGGTCTGAAATGTATTTTAGAGAGTTAAAAAAAAAAAACAAAAAACAACAGAAAAAAGGCAGTTCATTAACTGGTATTTTATATAAAATCTGCAGAAAAATACAACAGCAACAAAAAACCCAAAAATACTTCACAGATATCTAAAAAAACATTTTTTTTTTTTTTCTCAGAGATACAAGGTAAAGCAGCATCACTTTGACACTGTGCTTTAAAAAAGAAGATGATGAATGAAAAGACTGCTCGAGTGAGATTAGAAAAATTTTGCTTTCTTCTTGAAGAAGACTACTAACATTTTGCACAGCAACTATTTTTATAACCACCTCATTTTTAAAATTCCTAGACACAGAATTGTCATTTCACCGCCAGTTTTGCTCAAAGTGTCTGACTTTACACAGTGGAAACTGAGAATGCCAAGTGTCACCAGATGTCACTATACCATGAGTTCAAGATTGGAACAGAAGTGAAGCAAATGCCTTGAAACCAACACCAGGAAAGAAATGAAAGTGTTTTGTAAACAAAACAAAACCACTTTGCAAAAAAAAATAAAACAACAACAACAAAAAAAAAATAAAACCAGAAAAACCGAGAGTTCAGAGATCTCACAGTGAAATCAGAAATTCTAATTATGTATGTTTTTACATTCTAGGACTACTCTTTACCTTAGGCCAATTAAAGCACATTAAACCATTTAATTATATACAAACATTTTCTTTAAGAAAACAAAACGAAACAAAAAAATTTAAAACATTGCACAGAAGTCTGCTTTTAACATCACATAACAAGGTTAGTTTTATTTTCAAAACAATTACATTTAAGGGCACAGAACATACAGAATACCAAATTAACAGATGAATAATTTTGCTTCTCTGTACATGCTAAATCCAAAGATTTCCTTGAGAAAGCTGGAGCTTGGCAACTCCAACTTCTTCCACGTCTCCTGTTCTCTGAAAGGGAGCAATTCCCAACACCTCCTCTATCTCAGGATTTAAAAAAATAGATATATAAAAAAAATAAAGCTGTTTTAAAGTCGTAAGCATCTTTTTTAAGTGCTGGCAGAGCTCCCTGGGTGGCTCTGCCCCCTTCCACTGTAACCTCGTGGAAAGAAATTCTTTTTTTTCTCCTCGGTTACAGGGCTCATGACTCTCATCAGAAGTCTCATCTTGGCCCTTCTGGGATTAAGGAACACACAAGTGGAGAAGTAAAAAATACACAATATAAGGAATATATACTGAAGGCCATTTTTATTTCTTACAATCTCGCACTGTTTCCTTTCCCTAAAAGCTAAACAGGAAAAATTATTTGAAAAAAAAAATTAATAAAAAAACCCTCTAAACTTTGGCAGAGAATAGCATCAAATCAGCCATTTAAAAAAAAAAAAAAAAACTTAAATAAAAACAGTCTCCCAAAATGTACTATTAAATTCTCAAGAAGCCTCTTCTTTTTTTATTTTCTTTTTTTTTTTTTTTTTTTTTTTAAATAAAAGGCTTCTACCATTTCCAGGAGCAAAATTCAAATATCTTACCAGAAAAAAAATAAGTTAAGGGAAATAACAAGAAGAAAAAAAAAGCTGTCATTCCAAACTCAGTTTTCCAAGACTTGTCATCCTAAGCTCAAGGCAATATAATAAATAAACCCATTGCTGCAAGACACAAGCACAACCAGCCCCTCCCAGGGGGAGGAGACCAGGCAACAAAATTCATGGAACTGACTGTCCATGGTGGGAAACACTCTTGTGGTTCTGCTGGACCAAAAAAATGGGTTTTTAACCCCAAATTCATCAGTTTCCCCCTCAGCAAAGGCTTGTTTACGCTATAAGAAAAAAAAAAAAATAAAATCCCTTCTCCTACACAAGGTCCTTTTTGCCAGCAGGCAGCTTGCTTGGAACCTTAGAAATATCTTTATTTAATAATAAAGGCCTTTTATTAAGTGGTTTTATGCAGCAAAGAACATCAGCAATTTCCAGGACCTCTAGGACACAACGAGGCTGAAGAGCAGCACACGAAAACACCTGAAGAGAAAAAAAAGCACTGGAGAAAAAAAATTCGATTCAAAGCTTCACAACACCAGGTCCAAAGATTGGGTTAGGGGGGGGAGACAGATTAATAATCCATGATGATCCTGCCTGCTAATTAGTGTGATTAACGTGGCAGCTCGTTAGCAAAAGGGACAAGAGATGGGAGTGGGAGCTGGAGCACCTGGGGCTGTGCAGAGCTTTCCTGAAGGACAAGAGTCCCTTCCCAGCCAAGGGTGGTGTCCCCATGGATGTCACCGAGCAGGACACAGGGTCCTGGCTGCCAGCTTTTCCAATGTCCCCATGGATGTGACAGAGCAGGACACTGGGTCCTGGCTGCCAGCTTTTCCCATGTCCCATGGATGTGACAGAGCAGGACACTGGGTTCTGGCTCTCAGCTTTCCCCATGTCCCATGGATGTGACAGAGCAGGACACTGGGTCCTGGCTCTCAGCTTTTCCAATGTCCCCATGGATGTGACAGAGCAGGACACTGGGTCCTGGCTCTCAGCTTTTCCAATGTCCCCATGGATGTGACAGAACAGGACACTGGGTCCTGGCTCTCAGCTTTTCCAATCCCCCATGGATGTGACACTGAGGTCCTGCCTGGTAACTGCTCCCAGTGTCCCCTGTGAGGAGCGAGGGGCTCGGGGAGGGATGAGGAGCAGGGAGGAGCCGTGGGAAGCGCTGGCAGAGCCTCCTCCAGCCGTGCCTTCGGCTGCCCCACGTAAGGCACCCTGGGGAACAGCACAGGGGGGCGATGGAGCCGAGCCAAAGGGTCCCTGAGCTAACCTGGCTTCCCAGGTGGTGGCAAAGCCTTGGACATGGAGGGTGAGGAGGAGGAGCAGCCTGGAAAATCCCAGTGCCAGGCGCTGCTCCCGAGTGGTGCCGAGTTCCGAACACGAATCTCCTTCCCTGGGCCAAATCTGGGTGTTTGAGCCACATCCCAACCTTCTCAAGAGGATATTGTTGGGCTGAGAATTTTCTTTACCCTCTACAAGTTGTTATTTTTCATCTCCCCTAGGATCAAACGTTGCCCTAAATTATTTTTATCCTGTATGGAAACAATTCCCCGCGTTTTACATCATCCTTCACAGCTCAGCCCACTAATGAAGCAATTTGAGATGCCATTCATTTCACACACCAGGATTTCACCCTTAAATAGGATTTAAAATGTTTTCCCAAACCAATCGTGAGAAAATGTGTCCCATTGGTAGCAACATCAACACTAGGTATGGTGATTCCTCTCTACAAATATTGCAACAACACTCCCAAGTTTTCCACTCTGGAGTAGTTCTACTTCTCAGCAGCAACAACGAAGCCAAGTGGAGAAAAGTGGGGCAGCTCAGCCTCTGGTCAAAGTTTTGGAATGAATGAGATTTAATCGATATAAAAACACCACCAAAACAAACAAAAACACCCTAAAAATAGAAGTGAATCCTTTTATCCGCTAATGTGTTGTAAACGATCTGCTAAAAGCCACGTGGATGGCACCACTGGAAAAGCAAACTTTCTCCAGCAGTCAAAGGCAGGATTGACCCAAATTTCATCTCTACATAATGGTTTCCCCCACAGGAATTGGTTCTTGTTTGTGTGCCAAGGAAATGTTGCTGGACCCTGAACTGCTTTTGGTGAACGCTCACAATGGTCCCAGTTTTGGTTCGTGCTCTCCTGAATGAGCTCAGGAGCAAAGACAACTGGAGGAATTATTTCCATGGAAAGCCTGGACATGACCACTGTGTCCTGGAGAGAGAAGGAGTTGAATCCTGGTGGGTTCTGCTCCCAAAAAACCAGAACCCAGCTTGGCTTGGGGGAAGGATGAGAGCACCAAGCTGCTGCACACCTGGGAACTGCTCATCCATCCTTCAGCACCAAAGATCCTCTGGATGTGGAGACCTACAAACAGCTCTGACTGCCAGGGAGGAAATTGAGGTTTTTGGAAAAAAATCCTGAGGACAGGACAGACCTCAATTTGGCGACACAGATCGTGGCTGCACGCGTTCCCTGTCTCCTGACACCGCATCCCTGCGGATCCTTCCGAGGAGGGAGGGAGGGAAAGGAGGGAATTTCTTCACACAAAGGTCACTCATGGGAAGGGGCTGCCCACGGAGGTGTCCAAGGAATGTGGCACTCTGGGCTGGGTGACAAAGAGGGGATTGGGCACAGCTGGAACTCAATGACCAAGGTGGGCTCTTCCAAGCTCAAAAAAACCCCAAAAGTTTGACAGGGTGAAAGGGGAAGTGGGAGAAGACTTGAGGCAAAAGGACTCTGGAAAACAAGGAGCACTTTCACCTCCCTCTCCCATTTCCCCTTCCTTGCCTTCCCAGTTGTTCTCCCCCTGCAGCATCAGGGCAGAGGAAAAGCTTTCTGCAGGGTGAAAAAGGGTTTTTCAAGGCATGCAAAGCCTCATGTTTCTCTTTTTCCCATGTGGTAGAACCTACAAACAGATTTTCCCCCAGAAAGAAGCTAATCCTAACAATGTCCTAAAGGTTCAGAGGCTGAGTGAGTCTTTTTGGCCATTTACTGGAACTCAAGAAACTCCACCCAAACCTGAGGAAAAAATTCTTTCCACGGAGGTGGCAGAGGCCTGGAACAGCTTCCCAGGGACATCCCAAACCCATCCTAACAATTCTGGGGTTCTTCAATTTCAATATACTACAAACCCCACAGAAAGAATAGCTCTTTTTTTCTTCTCCTCCACTGACAGTTTGTCATCTCCAGGCTTATTTTTGTTTTAGTTTTTACGGTTTTTTTTTTTTAAATACAGCAACTTTTCAGTAATGGAATTTACAGTGAATAAAAATCAAACGAGAAAAATTTCCTTACAGAGAATTAAAAAAAAAAAAAGGCAGAAAGCTGCTAAGAGCTATCATGTTTTAAGTGCTATAAAATGAGACAAAACAGCTTCCTGTCGTTGCCAGAAGAAAAATGAGAAACTGAAAGAAAGAAAAAAAAAAGCAGCGAGTGCAATTAAAAAGCGCTAAGTTGGCCAAGGTAATTCAGTTATTTTATAAATGTGCATCACAGCTCTGCATTTAAAAATCTTTTGATACAGCTTTAATCACTCAGATTTTACACACTGCTAACTGATTACCTGTTATCTTCACTTAATGCTGACTGAGCTGTAACTGCCTGACTTCAAACACAGCCACCTGCCCGCCTTTGGTATATTTATACACAGAAAAACAAAAGGTTAGTGCTGCAAATGGAAAAAAAAAAACAAAACCAACAAACAAAAAAACAAAACAAACACAAAAGGGGAAAAAGAAAAAGCCACCACAGGACAGGTTCTGCTTGCAGCAGAGGGAGGACAACACATCTCAAATGGTCTCGAAATAGGCTAAAGCTGAGTTGATCTTACAATTATAGCGTAAACAATGCCTGGGTTGTGGTTATGTTGTTTGAAAAGAAAAGAAAAACCAAAAAAAAAAATCTCCAGAGACCTGTATCAACTTCTGTATGTTTAAGCCATACCCTTAAAAGTTCACTATTCACTCACAAAGAGAAGTAGACAAACATGAAGATTCCAATTGAACAGACACAGACCAGTCCAGTATTTAGTAATAGTTTAACTTTTGGAGTCTCTTCCAGCATTTGTAAACAAACAGTCTCTTCCTCGACCTCCCGAACCACTCTCTTGTTTATGTTTTTACTTTTAAAGCCACAGAACCAATCTATGAATTTCAAATGTCTCGCCCTGTCGTCAGTCCCCTCCTCCTCCTCCTCGTGCTTTTTCTCCCCCATCAGGGCGGCCTGTCCGTTGGAATAACAATCCACGGGCGTCTCCACCTCGGAGTGGCTCACCGAGATCACCGGGTTGCTGTCGTCCCTGCACGTCACCAGCAGGTTGATGTCCTCCGGCTTGACGTTTTTAATGATGTTCTCCTCCGACTTGCCGTTGGGGATGATGTGGTTGGCGTTCTCGTTGCACTTGAGGATGCTCTTCTCCTGCGCCTGGTACAGCTCCCCTTTGCCGGCGCTCTCGGGCACGCTGCGCTTCCTCAGGGCCCAGAACGTGGTGGTCCTCACCTGCTCCTTGGTGGGCGGCGGCGTCAGCAGGCTCACCACGACCGTCACCACGCCGGTGATCCAGAACAGGCCCGTGGCCACGTACATGTAATGGATGTTCTTGATGAAGCTGGGCCTGGTGTCGGGCTGGTCGCACTCGGGAGCGCGGTAGAAGAAGGCCAGGACCAGGCGGATGGCGCCCAGCACGAAGCCCGCCATGCCGCCGTAGAAAGCTCCTTGCTCGTTGCAACGCTTCCAGAAGATGGCCATGAGGAACAGGGCGGCCACCGGCGGCGTCAGGTAATCCGCCACCTCCTGGATGTACAGGTACATCTGCCCGCCCTGCATCTCCACGATGATGGGCACCCAGGCGATGCTGATCACCACCATGAAGGCCACGAAGACCCTGCCCACGATCATCAGCTCCCGGGAGGTCGCGCTCTTCCGCAGCAGTTTGTAGACGTCGAGGGTGAAGATGGTGCTGGCGCTGTTGAAGATGGAGTCCAGGTCGCTCATGAGGGCGGCGATCATCACGGCCATCATGAGCCCGCGCAGCCCCACGGGCACCAGGTTCATCACCAGGCGCGGGTAGGCGATGTTGGAGCAGCCGGCCCTGCTCCCGCACACCTGGAAGCAGTGCTCGGGGTTGATGCAGGCAATGTCATCCACAAACAGGATGCGGGAGATCATGCCCGGCACCACGATGATGAACATGGGCAGCAGCTTCAGGAAGCCGGCCATGAGGGTGGAGCCTTTGGCATGAGCGATGTTTTTGGCGGCCAGAACTCTCTGCACGATGACTTGGTCGGCGCACCAGTACCACACCGAGGCCGGGGTCTGTCCCAGCAGAAATCCGGGCCAGGGAATGTCCTCGTCCGTCGGCTCGCGCAGCATTTTCAGAGAGTCGGGCTTCGGGCTGACGTTGCAGGAGTTGGTGTTGGAGATGTTGTAGGTCAGCAGGATGGAGGTGATGTTTGGTGAGGCCAACATGTACCTCCTTTTCACTTCTTCAAACCCACCGACCTCCATGAGGCTTATGATCATGAGCGTGAGGGCCCCGACGATCATAAGCAGCGCCTGGAGGGTGTCCGTGTAGATGACGGCCACCAGCCCTCCGGTCACCGTCAGCAGCGCCGTCATTCCGATCAGCAGGATCACCGACAGGTACAGGTTCCACCCTAGGGACTCTTGGATAAAAAGCGCCCCTGAATACAAGTCAACCGAGAGTTTGGTGAAGATATAAAGGATTAGAGACAACGCTGCAAAATAGATTTGAATCCTATGCCCTCCGAACCGCTTGGACAAGTATTCGGGCATGGTGTACACTCCCGACCGGATGTAGACTGGCACGAAGACCCATCCCAAAAGCTGCAAAAGCATTAAGGCGTTGAACTCCCACGCGCCTACGGCGAATCCGCTCGCCGCTCCAGATCCTGCGAGCCCAATGAAATGTTCACTTCCAATATTGCTCACAAACAACGAGGCCCCGATAGCTACCCAGGTCATAGAACGCCCTGCCAAAAAGTAGCCACTCACGGTGCTCCGATTGCTTTTCCACATGGCAAAGAAACCTATGCACATTACAAGCACGAAGTACAGGGCCACAATGGCAATGTCTGCTGGCTCCAAAGAAGCCCTCATTTTTGTAACCAAAAAAAAGCTTTCGCTGACGTCCACTTCTCGCCCCCCAGCCAACGTCTCTTAAGCACCACGTGAACCAGTTTTAACCAAAATCAACACAGCGGGTCAAATTCTTTGTCCCTTGGTTTGCTGTCCTGATGCTGGTGGCAGTGGTACATTTACTTTTCTCCGCTTCTCAAATTTGGGAACTTAGCACGCACTTTTAATCCACATTCCACAAGAGCATCAGCCTTAACTCAGTTGATGTAGGAGAAATTCTTAGTTGCAGCTAAGTTTAGTGAGGCCTACTGTACCAACCCTGCAAGGCAGCAAAGACAAAAGACAAAGATTGAATTAGAGAGGAATTTCACGAAGTAATGAGAAAAAATTTGAAGTGTAGTAAAAACAAATCACTGAACACCACAGATTTTTCCCCCTTTATATTTCCTGCAATCCATAACAGACATCATTCAGTATTGGTAGGGCTGAGTGGGAAAAGCCTTTTACAAGTCAACTTCAATGGTTACAGGTACCTTTAGAGACGCAGCGATTCGGGACGATTGAGTGACCCAAATTCCTCAGAACATGGCAAGCAACAAAAATACATTTTCTTTTTCTTTACTCCGATGTCTCACAAGTCTCCTTTTCAAGCCACTAACCACATCTTCCTCTTTCAAGCAATCTTAGGAAAATAAAATTAAAATAACCCAACAAATAACAAGGCTACGGAGCCCAAACGTGGCTCAGCATTTCCTGCACTGCAACTCCCCCAAATGCTGGGAGATTCTGGCACCACAGGAATGCACTTGAGACAACAGCTGGCTGCTAGAAAAATCAGAATGAGGTCACAGCGCTGTCAAAAAACAACATTCATTTCAAATCAGCTGGAGAATCAAGGTTATTCCACAGGTTTTGAGGTGAGTTTGCTCCTGTCCGGGGTACAGATAATCACAGGGTTATTTTTCACTTGGAAAGAGCTCTCCATACACATCCAAGTGATCCAAAGGGAGAAAACATCCCATTCCAACAAGTGGCAGCAGCAAAACTCTGCCTGACATCCCATGTTAGGGCCAGAGCCTTTGGATACCCACAGCTGGGGTTTTGTGGGAGCACCAGAGGCTCAGGAAGGAACACTGGGTGCATTCTGGCAGCAGTGGCAGCTGGAAGGATGCCAGGAAATGCCCTTCCCAGCATCCATTCCCATCCCACCATGGAGAGGTGGAAGGTATGGAGGAAAAGCTTTCCCTGTCACCTCTTCCCCAATTCCCAATCCCAACCTGACAGCTCCCAAACACGCCAGGAAACAAATCCCATTTTGGCAAGCAGGACTGAAGCTCTGGGAGTGGAGGGATGGGGACAATAAAGCCTTGGTGGCAGAGGAAGGGGCACTGAGGAGCTGCATGGAGGCTCCCTGGTGGATTTGGGATGTGCTCCCATCTCCTGTTTATGCCTTGGGAGGTACCACAGAACCATGGAAGGGACCTTAAAGCCCATGGGCAGGGACACCTCCCACTGTCCCAATGTCCAACCTGGCCTTGGGCACTGCCAGGGATCCAGGGCCTGGCCACCCTCTACCAACCCAGAGGCTTCTAATGGGATCAGAGAGAGCTGGACATGGGATTCTCCCATGTCCTACACCCAACGGCCATGGGAAGGAAAGACCAAAGCAAGGAACAGGTTTAGTCTAGAGGTCAGAACACAAACGTTTAGCAGCAATAATGAGATTATTACAGAAGGTGAGGAACAGGGTCTGACTCCACTCCTCTTTCCCACCCACTGGTAAAGGCACAAGAAAACCAACACTGAATCTTTTTTCTGGCCATAAATTCTCCCAAATCCTCCAAGCATCAGCTCCAGGCATCCCCTTCCAGCTCATTCTCTGGCACGAGGCTGAAGCTCCCATTTCCCCATTAATTAATGATTAATACAAACAGCCTGATAGCATATTCTAATATTTGGTTGGTTTCTTGTTTAGCATCTCTGCCATATATTGGGTTTGTTTAAAGGATCAATAAAACCATTTCAAATTCCAAGAGAGTTAAGGTTGGAAATGCACACATGTTGAAGGCAGCAATGGTGCCGGGGTAAAAACGTGCAACTCCTCACAGATTTTAAAAATAGATCCCAGCAAGCCACAACTTCAACCTTAAGGAGAAATCCACCATAGTGTCATTTGTATGGTCCAGCTGTTTTTCAGAATTAAAAAAAAAAAGTAAAAAAATAATAAGGGTTCCCCCCCCCCAGCACCACAAACCCACTTGAGAATAGAGATATTCCTTCTGTTGGAATTACAGCCAATAATGAGAGACTAAGGAGCCATGGCACAAAACAGACTGATTACAGCACTGGGCTAAATTTATCATTCCTCTGAAGCCTCAAACCACAGATGTATTTTCAATTCTTCCACAGAAGAATTCACATTTCTCCCCACCCGCAAATACAGGAGTAGTTAAATGGTCTAATAGCTTAATCCAACCCAAAATTATAAACACTTCACATCAGATGACGCAATCAGAGCCAAGTTTAATGGACTATTCTTAGTTTTAAGCACTTTGGAGCAACACTTTAATAGTGTTGTGTCTTTTGCTATATTCAGCTAATTTTTCAACTACGTTATGTTTATACCAAAATTATAAATATTTGAAGGGAAAGGGAAGAAGAGATTTTTACTGAGATATGACAAAAAGAAAATCTGCTATACAGAAAACCAGATAAGGAAATGGTAATAATTAGTATTTTTAATGTTCTGTTGTCTTTCTTATTACTAAAAAATGTTTGATTTTAACTTGAGCTCACCCCCCACCATCTTCCCTGCAGGTTCATCAGTGACCTGTCACAAATATCCTCAAGAACAATATGGAAAAATCACAAAAATATCTGTTCAAATGAATTCTATTTGACACCAGAAGTATCCAGATATTCACAGGGAAGCTGTGGCTGCCCCTGGGAATGTCCAAGGCCAGGCTGGATGGGGCTTGGAGCCACCTGGGACAATGGAAGGTGTCCCTGCCCTGGGGGTGGCACTGGATGGGCTTGAAGGTCCCTGGGAATGCAAACCTTCTGTAATTCCAGGATCCAGACTCTCTGACAAGTGTGTCAGTATTAGATGCAGCTGCCCTCAAATAAATTGTGACATTGCTCAATTAAGTCACTTCAGCTCCAAGGGGCTCATTCCAAGCAAAATAAACAAAATGTGAAGTTGCTGGAACGTTTTCCATAGGAAGATACAGCCAGACCATGCACCTGAAATAATCAAATTTCTGAGAGCTGAACCCTGCCCTTTGTCACCAACACCTGAGGTTTTTTTTTTTGGTTTTTTTTGTTTTTTTTTTTTTTTTTTTTGGTTTTTTTTTTTTTTTTTTGCAGGGTTCAGTTTTTGCCTGAGCTGGAAAGTTTTCAGCAGCCACCACAAATTTGCTGCACTGTCACTAAATTACAGCACTGAAGTAGCTTCTTGTACCAGTTTCTTAGACCTAATTCCAAAATAACCCTGGAACTTTTCTTCATTAGGAAAATGAGACTCGTCCCTCTGAACTTTCAGCAAGTTCTGACCTCAAGTCTTACAAAGGACTTTTGAGATGCCCCATGTGAGTTTAATCCTGAGTTATTAGAACAGTGAACATTGTGGCACTGACAGAGGGAGGGAAAAAAAAAATAAAAAAAAAAAAAATAGAAGGCAGAAAGACAGTGCTGCTGCCAAGGACTGGGAATTTTCTTCCCTGAGGCTGTTTTCTGGCTGGATCATATCAAAGACACAGAACAATGTGCTTCCCTCTTGTCTGGAAATAGAGGCTGCAGCTCTGGTGAAACAATGCATATGTCTCTCCAACACCCAGCCTGTTCCTTAAGGGGAAAAAAAAAAATCCCAAGCAAATCCCTGAAGAGAGATTTCATAATGTGAAGCAGACCCAGGGTGGGATTTTTGAGGAGAAATTTGTACTATTGCTCTAAAGGAAAACTTTCTCCACAGTGCTTTTCTAATAAAATGGGTGTTTAAAACATGCCAGAGTCCAACTGCTCCAGCTCTGAAGCCACGATTTGTTCTCAGCTCCGTCGGCTTTTCGGCAGATGGGAAATTTCTGAGCTGACTTTCCTTTTCTCCTCACCAATCCTGATGTTTTAAGGGTTAATTTGGGGATGTAGATGCCCACCTATCCCACAGGAGTGTCCACTGTTAGCAAATTAAGTGCTTTGCTCACAGAGTTCCAAGTAGTTTTCAGTTTATTTCTTGGGAACAACATTTTCCCTCTCCACCTTCTTCAAGCAGGAGTATTTGAACTCAAACCTGCAGCACTTCACCTACTGAACAATTCTGTTCAGGGAAGAAATGTGCCCAGATTGGCAGGATGATGGAAAATATTAACTGTGCCACAGAAAAAATGAATAAATAACAAGAGGTCTGGTGCCTTGAGTGGGGTCTGTAGCATGTGCAACCCCCCGGGTGTGTTTTCCGGACTCCTCGCTCTCCTGGCCGTGGACACATCAGAGTTCCTACCTGTCCACTGCTCCACTGTGAACACAAGGGGAAAAAAAAAATAAAAAGAGGAAAAGCTTTGTTCCATTTACTGCAGCACTCCAGAACATAAAAAAGGAGCACTGAAGCTCTTCATGGAGTAAGTGATACATAAATTATGTAGCACATGCCCTTGAGGAAGCAGGGGCTATCCTTGGCAGCTGCTCAGCACAGCCCTCAGCATCCAGGGCAGCAGTTCCAGGCTTTTCCCTGAAAACCAGGAGCTGGGGCACAGCAATGTGCCAGGAACCCTCCTGGGACAGACAGGGAAGGCAGAAGTTGACCTGGAGCATCCAATAAATAATTTGAGCTGATGGGGATGCCAGGCCAGACCTGAACTCAAGAGGCTGCAGCAGGAAAGGGCCACATTTCCAGGTCACCTGAGCCAACCTGACTGAAGCTGTTGGTCACACTCTGCATCATCACCACATCAACCTCCTGCTGGTCTGGAGAACTCAGGAGCCAACTCTAAAAACCATCACTACCAAAAAAAAAAAAATCCAATTTGAGGTGCAAGGATCAAGTCACTCACTCAAAGGAGTTGTTATGAACACGTAAGGAACTTTTTTGGTCAGGAATCACTCCAGCTCTGCTCTTTGTTTTACTGCAGCAGCACAAAAAAAAAGCAGTTTGTTCCAGCATAAGTTCTTCTGGATTCTCTTCTACACAACTGCTGAGGGAGACATGAGAGAAATAAGTAACCCCAGAGCAAGAGACACAGAGAACTCACTGGGTTTGCCAGTCAGAAATGGGATGTCCAGGGGACAATCACAGAGCAGAAACTGGAGTGAAGAGAGGCCAACAGGAGCTCAAGGGCACTGGGACTGACACTGTTAGAGCAGGACAACATTTAGTTTTCGTTTTGGGGATTTTTAAACCATTTTTCACCCCTCATCCCAAGCAAATACACCTATTCCAGTGTCCCACCAAGTGACAAATTTCAGGAGTGGGAGAAGGCACAGGAAGGACACTGCAGCAGTCAGTGACACAAGAGAAGCTCCAGCCTTGCAAAGCAAGAAAAGATGGATTTTTTCACAATCTGCATCACCCTCCCCGAGCCACTTCATGCCACTGCCTGTGACATTCACACTTGGCTGGTTCTCTTTGCCAAGAGCCAGTCCCCAGCACTCCAGCAGGAAGAAGGAACTGATTTGCTTCCACTGTTCTTCCCAAAACTCCAAACACCTACAGGGCAAGGAGGGGGGTAAGCTGGGGACAGAGGGAAGGAGATGGAAAGTCTCTTTTTATCTGTTAAAATACAGAGATACCAAGAAGAATTTCTGTCTTCTCCAGACCTACCTAGACATGATGTAGCATCACACCCAGGAGATTAATCCATCAATTACCAATTTAAAGCAAATAAGGAGTTAATAACTTCCTTTTCCCCTTGTCAGCTCTAAGAATTGGCTTATGTTTCCAGGGGTGACAAATGTTATCTGGAGGAATTTCTTCACTGAAAGGAACTGGAAGAGGCTGCCCAGGGAGGTTTGGAGTCCCCAAGGAAGGCCTGGAGGTGGCACTCAGTGCTCTGGGCTGGGGACAAGGTGGGCATTGGGCACAGCTGGGACTCCATGGGCTGGGAAGGCTTTTCCAAGCTCTGGAATTCTGTGAAGGGAGCAGAAATTGCCAAGGAATTGAGCCTCTCTTCCCTGAGAAAAATCAGCAGAACCTTTCCTTCCTGGGCTGCAGCTCCAGCAGGGCCCTCCTGAGCTCAGTCTGTCAGCAGAAAAACCCCAGCAAGGAAACCACAGAGAGGTGACATCCACCCCTCCACAGGACACAGTTCTTTTCCACAGGAACTGAAAGCAAAAAAGGGGCAGAAGCCACGTGCTCAACAGCAAAACCAAGGGCAGCAGAGGGCAAAAAGCCAGACATTTTCAAGGAAGTGGGAAGGGGCTGGCAAAAACTGGAAAGTTCTGGCTTGACACAGCACCAGGCAAGATCCCCCCCCTGCCAGGTTACAGTGCACTGGAAGGTGCAGGAGGACACTGAGTCCCAAAAGGCTCAAATCCTTTCTTTATGGGAACCCCAAATGCAGCAGCATGAACATTTCACTGCCATGGCAGGAATGAAGGAGGGAAGCACTTGGTCACCAGAGCAGCAGCAAGAGATTGGGTCAAACAAGCCTCAACAGCCAAGAATTTGATTTCTGGAGTGGGTTTGGGAGCACTGCAGTTCTCTGGACAAGGTTATCACCTTTTTAGAAGTAAATATCAAAAATTCTGCAAGATTTCTGCCTCTACTGAAGATGCCCTTTCCTTCAGTTGGAGGTTCAAAGATGTGATGCAGCTGGTGGTGATCATCACTCAGCAGGGACTGGATAGTCCCAGCCTAAAAAATGTGCTGGTTCATCCCATTTGAGAAGGATTTTGGCTGGGAGAATGAAGAACTTATTTGGGAAATGAGAAAGAAGTAGTGGCAGTCCCCATGCAACTGGGCAAGATACCAGGAGGAAATTCTTCTTCAAATTTCTAGGAAGAACAAAAAAAAAAAACACCACAAAAAACCAGACTCATTAAGCTTCTTTAGGACTTCCCCAAATTCCCATCACATTTCTGACTGCCCACAATCTTTGGAAGAACATAAAGTATCCCCAGGACTCTTGATAGCTGAGACAGAAGAAGTTCAGGATCCTACATAATCCAAGAATTTCAGGTTCTCCAAGCTTCCCATTCAGCTGGATGCTCTTTCAAGACTTCTGATCCTTCCTGGAGATTTCAAGACACTAAAACCAGAGTTCAATAAAATTCTGTTGGTTATAAAACAATTAATTCTAATTACAAAGCTTGATGCAGTATATCTGTATTAAAAGCTACCAAACATTGATTTCTTTACCAATTTCACTAAACACATTCCCTCCCTGTATCCATCCTCTGCAAGGACCTGGCTTTTTAATATTCCCTGGATTTTTGCAGGACTGAACACAAGGATTGGCTTGCAAATGGACAAAGCAGGATTAAAAGCTGCAGAACAGCAATTCTTCTGCAGTTCCTCAATCCTATTTCTTGGGTTCATGACCCTCCCTTTATACCATCCACTTCCTTCCTGCCCTTCTCCTCACCAGGGATGAGGAATTTTCTGTAGAATCTCATTTTCAGCACCAATATTTCCACCAGTGCTCCACAGGACAGGTCCTTCACAACTTGCCTTACTTTCCATGTATTTACTTCCAATTTTTCCAGTTCCACTTCTCCATAATTAGTTATATTTTGCACCTATTTCTCTGCTTTTATTTTTACCTGCTTTCACCTTTCTATCAGCTCCTCAGTGTACACTGGGGATATTCCTGCTGCTCCATAGGGCAGGAATTTTCCAGGGAATACCCTGGTGCCCAGAGGTTCCTGCTGCCCTCAGGTAAGGGACACAGAGGGTGGGACACAAAACTCTATCAAGCAACTGCTTCCACATAAACAGCTCTTCCTTCATCCCACATTTGCAGCCAGGGAGGTGTGGGCAGCTGTGGTTTCAGGAATTATCAACCTGACAAATCACACAATCATGGAATGGTTTGGGTTGGAAAGACCTCAAAACCCATCCAGTGCCACCTCTGCTATGGGCAGCAGGGACACCTTCCACTGTCCCAGGGTGCTCCAACCTGGCCTTGGACACTTCCAGGGATCCAGGGGCAGCCACAGCTTCTCTGGGCAAAGAAAAAAAAAAAAAAGGGAAAATAAATTACTTGATCAACAACTTAACAACTTCCAAAGCAATTCTTCGTGTGGCAATTATGATTCTGGGACAAGGGAACTGGAGAAATCAACTCCTGAAAGAACACAGAGAAAACTTCTATCATTCCAAATTCCATGGAATTGATGAAGATTAGCAGACAGAAAACACAAACACACGGGAGCTGAAGGAGCAGCTCCTCCTCAGTGCTACAATTGACAAATTTCCAGGAGTCAGTCACGTTTCAGGGCTTTCCAACAATGGTGTTTGAGCACAAAGGCTGCTCCTGCCTCCTTTCCCAAGAGTTCAGGGACACAATCTGCTCCATGCTGAAGTTACCAACACCTCCCTGCTCACAGCCAGAACACATCAGGAACAAAACACAACCGGGAGCAAAGAGCTCATTGCTGAGGAGGAGCCAGGGGCAGCCTAAAGAAGTTTGAACTCAAAGGTTAACCCCACTGCTGTCCCCTGAAGAGGGACTGGCCAAATCCCACTGAAATCCCACCAGGGGCCTGCAAAAAACTGCAATTAGGCTTCAACTATTCTGCAGGAGAGAATAATCCTCTATGTCCCCTCAGACCCAGGCACGTATCCCACACTTGGCAACAATTCCAGCTTTTCCAAGACTGAAAATGTCAAATATCAGGCAAGAGGGTATCGTTCCCAAATGCTGTCTGCACCACTCTCTCCAAAATCCACTTCTTTTTATGGAATGCTCAAGGAAGAAAACAAACAGGTGACTCCTCCAGCAGAGTCAGTGCTGGATCTTGCTGTTTTCTGATCCTGTCTTTTAGTTCCAAGGCTTTGGTCTCCTTTCCAGCACCACCCCCGACTCCAGGATCCCTCCCTGCCAGGCTGAAGAGCCTGCTCCAGCCTACTAAAAATGCCAGTGGGAACAGAGGAAAAAAAAAAAAAAAAACTTTTGTGAAATTTTAACCTGCTCAGCTGAGAGGAGGGGCGGGGAAGATGCACAATTCCAGTGGAAGAGCAGGTGGTTCACGGGAAAGGAAATAAAATAAAATAAAATAAACCCTGTATCTTCCTGCTTCGTTTTCTTCCCCCTCCTTCCTGGCAACTGAGACATCAAAAGCCCAATTGCTGCAGCTGCCTACACAGCAATTAAATGGAATAGTCAAGATGTCAAGCAACACTACTGCCCATTTACTTTGGCTTTCCCAAAATAGCCAACAATCTCCACAGGGCAGGTAGGGAATTTTGGAAACACAGCAACCCACTCCAAAAGCAACAAACAGCTGCTGAAGACAAGTTGTGTTGTGAGAACATGGCTGGAGAAATGAGAGCCCACATTCACTGCAGAATTATTATTATTATTATTATTATTAGGAGGTGTCCAAGGCCAGGCTGGACAGGGCTTGGAGCAACCTGGAATAGCGAAAGGTGTCCCTGTTATGTGGAATAAGGTGATTTTTAAGACCCCTTCCAACCCAAACCACTCTGAGATTCCAGAAATGGGTGGATGGGTCTCCTAGTTCAGGTAATTGCTGCAAAAAAAAAAAAAAGTTAGGTTTTAGATTGTGACACTGTGTGTTTGAACTTTGTCACAGGTGAAATGAGCACAGTGCTAATAAAATATTGATAAATTTCCTCATTTTTAGTGAAATACTCGGAGTTATTCACAAGTGCCTGTTCAGTTCCAGTTACAAAGTGGTGCTGTTGAGGATGGCTGTCCCTGTGCTCTGCTCTGGGTGCCAAGTCCAAGGTTGGACTCCACCCTGGAGGTCTTTTCCAAGCTCAACGATTGTGGGATTCCCACTCTGTGTCCCAGTCCCCCCGGAGGTGTGGCACTGCCACCCCACAGTCACTGCACAAACGGCCTCAGAGCAGCAGGAAACCATTTCCAGCTCTTCCTTCCTTCCCTTTTCCCCTCACTTCCTTCGAGGGAGTTTCA
The DNA here is from genome assembly GCF_052056855.1 of Sturnus vulgaris. Lineage (NCBI taxonomy): Eukaryota > Metazoa > Chordata > Aves > Passeriformes > Sturnidae > Sturnus > Sturnus vulgaris. Next base: position 117,922,901 of record NC_142244.1, on the reverse strand, counting down.
GAGCTGCCTGCAGAGCCCTGCTCTCCTACCCGGTGAGAATTCCTGCACATTCCCTCCTGGGAATTCACTGCCCTTCCCTGCTGAAGGTGCTGCTCTACCACAATCCCCCCACTCGGAGAAAATCAGGAATCCTCAGCTTTTGTTATGAGCAAGGAATTCAGGCCACGGACAGCTGTATCTTCATTTTGCACTTTTCCCTCCAGCCCAACTGCAGGGTTTGGCTGGGGCAGGTAAAATTTGGTTTGCAAACACCTGGACACTGCTGAGAACAAATCTGCCACCAAGCTCCCCCCAGCATTTGTTCTTTCCATGCAGCAAAATGGGCAAAATGAATCATTTCACCTCAATGTGCTCACACCTTTCTCTGCCCAAATCCATAAACTCATATGCAGCAACACAAACCCCTCACCCTCCAAATACACCACAGAGTAGGGAGATTTATTTATTTCGGGGTGGCTTTTATTATTGTTGTTTTCCTAAGAGTCACCAACTGGGGGCTCTGCTGATGAAAAACTCTCTGTATATGCAGAGTACATAAAATATCCTGTGTTTTAGTATATAAAAACACAGTGGTTTTTAGTCCAGGTCCATTACCTCTCACAAATCAGGACAGAGAAGAGCTGCTCAGCTCTGACTTCAGAATGAAATCCTGACTTTTTGTGCAAAGTACACGCAGACAACCAGTGTGACAAAGGCTGGAAATTGAAACCAGTGCAAAGTGAAAGTTTTCTCTCATACCCCCACCATTCCCAAAGCTCTTGGGTGTTGTGTTTTTAAGGCACAAAAGGAGAGCTGAAGAGGCTCTGGAGCCTGCCAAGCCTGAGGATGGATGGGATGTGCTGCCCTGGGACCCTCCCAACAGACTCCAAACAGGAGCCACATGAAGGAAAAGAAAGGGAAAGGATCCCTGACTTGGACACCAGCAGGGTTTAAAGTAACAAAAACGAGCTGGAAAGACTTATTCTGCCTGGATCCCTGAAAATGCCAAGGGAATTATTAAAAGAAAGTTGTGGGTGGGGAAGACCCCACAGAAGCACCAAGTTTGCCTCTGTGGAGAGGCAGCAAAGTCTCCAGGCTGAGGTTTGCACCAAGCTGCCAGAGAGCTCTGAGAAATTCAGCAAAGCCAAGTGACAAAGGTTTGGTGGTTTGTTTTTTTCTGGAGGACAGGGGAGCTGCCACAGGTGAGGAAGGACATCACAGACACCAAAAGAAGAGCCAGCACTTGCTCAGACAGCACCAGGACACGCAGCCACCACAGAGGGACTGACAGGACAGGACAGGGAACACCTTCCCAGGTGCTGTCACCGGCGTGGAGAAGCAATGTCATTTCTTCTTCTACAGGAGGGAGTCATGGAATCAATTCCATTATTTCAGACTGGCTTATTATCCCCATAGCTTGCCTCATTTAATTCAGTATTACAGCCAGGATTATGCACATCTTACAGGGGTCATTAGAGCAACCCCTCAGCAGCACCACAGAGCATAAAACCACCCGAGGAAATATTTCCAAGTGTTCTCATGGCACAAGAAAGGCAGCAGCAGCAAAATATAGGGAAAACAAAAAAGCACCCAGATCTGGTGTGCTGAAAACAGCACGAAAATAGCAGCACCTACAGAACAGACTCCAAATTTTAGACTTACAACAAGGGTGGGTTAAAAACACCAGCACAAACTGAAATGTTTGGACATAATCACAGAGCTAAAAAAAACAAAAAACAAAAACCCTTAAAGATACATCCATGTGGAAAGAACATGCTGGAGAGCCCAACTTCAAAGAGGCAAAGGTTGCAGATGTTAAATCCCGAGTGCACTGACGCTCATTAGAAGCATCTTACAGCTAAAAGCTTATCCCTGCATCTCCGTGCTCAGATCCTAGAAACCAGAGAGCCTTTCCAGCAGAGAGCACTCCATGGCATCCTTTCAGAGAAGTCAGTTTATTCCTGCCTCAGTATTATGGCAGGTTTGTTATCCTTGCTGTCCTGCCCTGCACTCCGAGTGCCTGCCCAGCTTAATGCATCTCCCACATCAACGGCACGGCTACAAAAAGCACCTCTGCCTCATCCTCCCATGGGGAGAGGTGTGGAAAGAAACAAAACAAAACAAAAAAAAATCGGACAGAGATTATATATCGACAAGCAAGTGGAAAAGCAGTGTATTTTTGCCTGGCTGAGCCAGTGCAGCAATGTCACTCGGCTTTTTCCCCGCTGCTGTGTTTCTCCACTAGAGGACCCAGGTGAGATGTCTCTACTACAGCTTCTGCAGCTAAACCACGGGGAAAAATATATTATAAAAAAAAAAAAAAAAAAAAAAAAGCCAGCCCCGACATGTGGATGGTCCATGTAAAATGAATGGAAATGTACTAGTGCATGCGGCACACCAGACGTGCTCCCGTAATTCCCAAAAAACCACGGCCACGCTGCTGAGCTGCTGCTGCTCGGTGGGAAACGGTGCTGGTGGGAATGAAGGATAAATCCCGGACTATCCACACCGGGCTGGATCAGAGGGCTCCAGCCCAGCGCAAGTGCTGCTACATTCCAACACCAGCACCGCATATGAAGCTGGAAAGTAGCAGATAAACAATGGCTATAGAAGGTACTAGAGAAGGGCCAGTATCAGCTGTTATTTCCCAAATAAACCTCCCATCCACACGGAGATAACCCTATTTTATTATTATTATTTTTACGCACACACATCCCCATTCCACCCCCCCTCCCCGCCGCTTCCCCCACGTATTGACTCAGCTCCTGCCGAATGGGAAGAGCATCATTTAACCGAGCTCTGTTATCACCGCGCTGCCAAAAAACAGCGGCAACGGCTGCTGCCACCCCCAGCGCCCCTTCCCGGGGGCGATAGGGCCCAGCCTATCGGCCCCGCTCAACCGCTGCGGGCAAAACCCCGTCCTTGGCACTTCCCTGGCACACGGGGGGGAAGGTGGCACCCCGCGGTCGGGAGCTGGATGGAGCGAATCCTTGCTTTTCCCCCCCTTTTTCCCCTCGGCCCGAGGCTTGGCGGAGCCGAGGAGGTGCCCGGTGATGGCAGCGCAGGTGCGGGGAGGGGGGGATGGAAAGCGCTGGTGCTGCAGAGCGACAGGGGGATGGATGCGCTGGCACGGGCATGGGAAGGGCCGGCTTCACCTGCTCCAGGCACGGAGGGAGGGGATGGGCAAGGAAAAAAACCGCATCTCGGAAAGCGTGGGATCTGCTTACCTGCGGAGCGGAGGGGAGGGGGAGAGGGGACTGCGGCTCGGGGGCAGCGACTCAGCCAAGTGTCCGAGGGCGCGGGCAGGGAAGGGGGCGATGGGCGAGGGGCCGAGGAGCGGAGGAAGCCCCGCGGAGCCCGGGACACGCTGCGACACTGCGGGCGGACAGGGCCGGCCGGGCCACGCGGTGCGGCGGGGACAGCGGGCACCGAGGGGACACCGAGGGGACACCGCGGGCCAACAGGGCGGGGAGGAATCTGCCAGTCCCACCTGCTTCCCTCCCTTCCTCCCGCGTCTCCTCTCCCTCACTCACCCTCTGCATGGCTTTCACGATCAAAGCCAGTTCATAGCGGGGCATCTTAGAGCTGCCAGTGGCGGGAGGAGCGGGGCACGGGGTGGGGAGGAGGGGGCTGCGGCGAGGCCGGAGAGGAGGAGCAGGGGAAGGACAGGAGGAGGAAGATGAGGAAGGCGCAGTCCCGGCGCTGTGACGGCTCCTTCCCGCGCGGCTCCCGCGGCTCAGACGCCCGTACGGGCAGGGGCGGCGCGGCTTAAAGGGCGCAGGAGCTGCGCACGCTCGACCGGGCCGGCCCTGCCCGCGCCAAGCGCCGCCCCCGCCGGGCCGGGGCTGCCCCGCACCGCGGCCTGAGGGCCGGGACCCCCGCACGGGCACGGCCGGGCCCTCCCCGCGCTGCCCCCGCGGCCGGCGCCGCCCCCGGCCCCGCCGAGCCGCCCCAGCCGCCGCCGCTGCCGGCTGCTGCAGGGAGTGGAAATTTCCACTGCGCCGCCCCCTCGCTCCCCCCGCCGGGCCGCGCTCACACCCGGCCGGGGCCGCGCACGGAGCGCCGGGGGGGAGCTCGCGGCCGCGCCGCCGCGTGTGGCCCGCGCGTGGCGGGGGCGGCTGAGGCCGCGCCGGGCGTGTGGCGGGGACAGCCGGGGCGTGAGGGACACCTTGCTCGTGTGGGACACCCCGAGTGTGAGGGACAGACACCCCGTGTGGGACAGACACCCTGATCGTGTGGGACACGCCGAGTGTGAGGGACAGACACCCCGTGTGGGACAGACACCCTGCTCGTATGGGACACCCCGAGTGTCAGGGACACCCCGCTCGTATGGGACACCCCGCTCGTGAGGGACACCCCACTGGTGATGGACAGACACCCCACTAGTGTGGCAGGGACACCCCACTCGTGTGGGACACCCTGCTCATGGGGGACACCCCGCTGGTGAGGGACACCCCTCTCATGGCACCGAAAGGCTCGGGTGGGATGGCACACGTTCAATCCCCTGTCGTGGGCACGGACACCTTCCACCAGGCCAGGTTGATTCGAGCCCTGGCTAACCTGGCACCTTCCAGAACTTTCCTCATCCTCAGGACACCTCAGTGCGCCCCCAGGACTCTCCTGTTCTCAGAGCTCCTCGGTGCACAGCCAGGACCTTCTCCATCTGCAGAGTCCTTCAGTGCACCTCCAAAACTTCTCCATCCTCAGGGCACCCCAGTGCAGGCCCAGCACCTTCCCCATCCTCAGGGCATTGCCAGAACTTCTCCATCCTCAGAGCACCCCATCCTCAGAACTCCCCGATGCACAGACAGGACAATCCCCATTCTGAGAGCACCCCCAGGTCCTTCCTCATCCTCAGAGCATCCTCAGAACTCCTCCATCCTCAGAAGTCTCCAATGCACAGCCAGGACAATCCCCATCCTCAGAGCACTCCCAGGTCCTTCCCCATTCTCAGAACTCCCCAAGGCACAGCTAGGACCTTCCCCATTCTGAGAGCACCCCCAGGACCTTCCCCATCCTCTGGGCACCCCCAAGTCCTTCCCCATCCTCAGAGCACCCCCAGGTCCTTCCCCATCCTCAGGGCACCCCCAGGTCCTTCCCCATCCTCAGGGCACCCGCAGTCACAGCCATGGGGTGAGCAGCTCTCGGGTGGGTGTGCTGGGCTGTGGAGCAGCAGGGTGTCAGGAGCAGCAGGGTGGAGGTAAATCTTCATGTCTGGCCTTGGTGCCCGAATCCTCCCAGCGTTGGAGGCTCTGGACAGCATTTGCCAGCCTGGCACGCGCCCCTGGCGTGGTGCTCACGTGCGGCCACCAAGGTCAGTGACACAGATCCCTGCAGCTGCAGCACATCCGACACCAGCGTCCAGCCAGGCTGTGCTGGAAGCTGAACCACTTGCTGCCACTACAGAAAGTGTTTGAGGGGCCTGGGGGTTTGTTTGAACATTCTTTGTCTCATTTTCTTGTCTCTCCCTTCCCTCACACCGATGCCCAACAATCTGGCTTTGGGGAGACACAAATTTCTGCCCAAGCTGTTGAAGCCCTCGTTGCTCCGTCCTGCTGTGAGGAAAGAGGGATGAGAAAGCAGCCCCACCATGCCCAAGGGGAGGCAGAGAAAGCAGCAGATCTCGAGATGAAAAAAACTTTAATGAAATATCACTGGAATCCCAGCCCCAGAGAGGCCTCAACACCTTCCCTGGGAGCCCCAGCCGTGCCCTTTCCACAGCCAGGGTGCTTTGCTTCTGCTCTGCCTGCCCAGGGGAGGCTGCCACGCTCAGTGCCACGGGTCCTGAGGGCAGGAATGGAAATGGAAAACTTCTCCCAGCGCTTTTCAGCAGCACTTGCAGCTCAGGCAGCCCCGGTAGTGCTGTGGGCCTTCCTTGTCTCTGGCAGGTGTGAGCTGCCCGTGGTTCCCAACACATCCTGTGCCCTCCAGGCACGAGGGCCGTGGGAGTCCTGGGAGCTGTTTTGGGTACTGCTACAAGACAAATCGCCTGTGCAGAAGTGTTTACAGGTATTCCCAAGCTCCCACCCCTCCCTGCTCAGGCAGTAATTGCCAGGCAGCTGACAGGGAGAATTTACTGCCTGTTGGTGTTCACAATGCAAACTCTCCCCGGGTTTGCTTCCCTTTACTTTGTTTCCCTGTTTGTTTTCTAATGCAGTGTTGTTTGGCCTGAGCTTCTTCCTTATTATGAACATGTGCCTGGCAAGTTCAGGAGGAAATCCAGGTGAAGTGGGAATGCCCAGGTATCCCTGCCATTCCCACATCAGCCATTCTCACCCTCCAGGTGCTTCTTGCACAGCCACAGGTGACCCATGATGTTCTCTTTGTCACATTTGAAGCTGTCACGTTTTGGCCAGGGGCAGAAAGGAGTGGGGAGAGCTCTAATGCCCACTTCTTCCAATGCTCTACCTCCTCCAAACACTCCTCTGGCAGAAGAAAAGGAAACGTTCAATCCCTGTCCCTGCCATCTTCCCAGTGCTGCTTTCAAATGCCAATATCAGATTCCCAGTAGGATATAAACTTACAGTCACTGTTCATTCTCACTTCTAACTCCATTCCACATGGAATCTCCCTAAATACACATCTGCATGTGGCCAACTCTCCCCTTTTTTGGGAATCTCCCCCACCCTAGCTGTATTTAAAGCTGTCTCAAGACTCCCCAGACATCATCCCAAGCCTGAGTCCATTTTTGTCCGTGATGGGATTTGCTCCCAGCAGAAACATTTGGTCCTGAGACTCATAAACCCATTCCCAGGTGGATGCTTGATATCCTTGGAATGAGATCTGGGTGCCTGAGAGTCTCTCGTGCAACGTGGGTTGTGACTACTACACCTGTCTGTCACACGTGTGTGGGCATCTCATGGAGCATCCCAGAATCCCAGAGGCACCAGGAATGTGGGAAGAGCCCCTCAGGATGAGCCAGTGCCACCCCAGTGCCAGCAGCATCCCCCAAACCCTGTCCCCAAGGGCCACATCCAGCCTGCTCCTGAACACTCCCACAGACAGTGACTGCAAACCTCCCTGGGCAGCTCATCCCAAGGCCTGACCACTCTGCCAGGGAAATTTTCTTTGCCAATCTCCACCCTGAGCCTGCCCTGCTGCAATTTGAGGCCATTTCCTCTCCTCCTTTGCCTGCCCCTCCTGGCAGGGACTTGTGCAGAGCCACAAGGTCCCCCCTGAGCCTCCTTTTCCCCCCTTTCCCAGCTCCCCTCAGCCCTTTCCCAGCTCCATTCCCTGCCCTGGACACCTCCAGCCCTGCCCTTTCCTGCCCTGTCCATCCCTTTATGGAAGCTCAGGATGATCCCCAGATCTTTCACCACTGATCCAAGGTGTCCATCAGGTCTGACCTCCCTTGAATCACACAAGCTTGGTTTTTCCTGCAAGAGCATCCAAAGATTGCAGGAAATGTAATATTTAATATTTAAAAGCACAGGGTTAGAGAAGATGGTCTGAACGAGTGGTGCCCATGCCCTGAATACTCAGTAAGGAAATAAAAACTCCCCTAAGAGAGATTTTATTTACTTTATCTAAGTAATAAGTGTCATGCAAAATGTCCTGGCTTTTTCATGCTGGAATTTGGGCAAACCACCCTCTTTGCATCCTTCTGTCCCTATCCCAAAGAGCAGCACAGAGAGCATGGATGAATAATTCCACCCTTAATACCTCACCTTTTGTAATAAAGCACAAGATAAAAATATGTCCTCATGCATTCCATATACATATGCAAATGCAGGTTTTCTTTGGGAAAGATTTTGGGAATGTTTGGGGGTTGTAGCAGAGTGGGGATCTGCTCCCAGGGAACAGGGACAGGACAAGGAAAATGTCCTCAAGCTGTGCCAGGAGAGGCTCAGGTTGGACACCAGGAGCAATTTCTCCATGGAAAAGGTGGTCAGGCCTTGGAAGGGGGTCACAGCTTGGATTCCATGATCTGGGAGGGTTTTTCCAACCTCAATAATTCTGGAATTCCATGAAAAAATGTCCTGCAGTATCTCAGAGGCTCCTGAAAAAGAAACTGGCTGGGTGTGGCAGGGTTAAGGAGGAAAATGAAAGACAAAAAAATGGCACTTTTAGAAGCTGAAAATAACCAGTCAGAGCCTCTCCAACCACAGATATTTTGGGTTTTAGCAGTCTCTTGATTAGGCTGGACTAAACCTCATTTTGCAGCAGGCCCTCTGTGCACCACAGAAAGCCAATTGTCTCCTCTTACTAAAAACTTCAATTTCCAACTGTGACACGTTGCTCAATATCAAAATAAAATCAAAATTTATCACAGTTTTAGGACTGGGATGATGGTTACCTCCAGCCCAGGATCAGGAGAGATATTTGGAGGTGCTGGTAGAAAAGAGGAAAGAGGAATTGCCCTGCCAGGTGAGGTTTTGTTTGCCTGGCTATGGGCAGGAGTGTAGGACAGGTGCAGTCCTGTTCTTCCTGCAATTTCCTCATTTCTCCAGGAGGTTTGTCCATCAACACCACACATTTCAGGTGGGTTTAGCATTTAGGACTAGGATATAATGAGAGGATGTAAAAGAGAGGGAAAAAGAAAAGGGAGGAGAATAGATGGAAAAAGACTGAGAGAAAGAAAGGCTAGATTTGAGGAAGAGTAGGACATGGAAGATTAATGAGCTAAAAGATAGCAGGAAGAATCATGGATTTGTGTGTCCAGGATGAGCAGAGGGATGGAGCAGCTCTGCTGGGAGGAAAGGCTGGCACAGCTGGGATTGTTCAGCCTGGAGAGGAGAAGCTTTGGGCTGAGCTCAGCGTGGCCTTGCAGGGCCTGAAGGAGCTGCAGGAACCATGGAGAGAGACAATTGCCAAGGGATGGAGGGACAGCACCCAGGGAATGGAGGGACAGCACCCAGGGAATGGAGGGACAGCACCCAGGGAATGGAGGGACAGCACCCAGGGAATGGCTTCCCACTGCCAGAATATTGGATATTAGGAAGGAATTGTTCCCTGGGTTGGTAAAGAGGGGCTGGGATGGAATTCCCAGATTTGCTGTGGCTGCCCCTGGATCTCTGGAATGTTCAGTTCCAGGTTGGGACATTGGGGTTGGAGCAGCCTGGGACTGTGGGAGGTGTCCCTGTTATGGCAGGGGTGGGGTGGGATGGGCTGTGAGGTCTCTCCAAACCCAAACCATTCCATGGATCTGGGATCTTTCTTGTCACCTCCTTTCAGGCATTTCCCTTAGGTCACCCCAAAGCTTCTCCTCTCCAGGCTGAACAATCCCAGCTGTGCCAGCCTTTCCTCCCAGCAGAGCTGCTCCATCCCTCTGCTCATCCTGCTGCCTCCTCTGGAATTGCTCCAGCAGCTCTGTGTCCATCTGCCACAATGTGATGCTTGCACACCATGGAAGGAGTTCGGATTCTTTTCGCTGTTTACTTTTAAAAAGCTGCATAATTGCACACATCCAATCTGCTTTAAATGAGGACTAGGTTGCAAAATCAATACCACATAATGAGGAGCGTTATTTCTTCTTCCTCTCCTTTGCATCTGCATATGCAAAGCAGATAATTGCCTACTTTTCTTTTCCGTGGGCTCTGTGCCACATTTATTTTTCAGGGTGGAGCCACTCTGGAGCTGTGTCAGGATGACATAGTAGAGGAGGCTGCTGTCTCCAGAAGTTTTTTCCACATTTGTTTCAGCAGACAGAAGATGAGCAGTGAATTTGCAGGGAATGACGTGGGAAAGGATGAGCTCTTGGGTTTAAACCAGCTGGGATGTGCCTTAGGAAGGGATTGAATCCCTCCTTCCCTACTTGGGTGAGGCTGCACAAGTCAGTTAAACCACACTTCTTGCAGGTGGCCATGAATTTCACCCTCCCAGTTTCTGAGTATCTGAATTGACATTTTGTGGTCTCATTTGCAGAAGTGCTGAATGATCCCAGATGGAATAAATTCAATTGGTGCTACACATGTGAAGAGCTCTGAATGAGGAACGCAGCAACTTCTTGAAATACTCATTTGGGCTCTTCACTGAGGAACCACAACCTAAAGAACCTTCAATTGCAGGTGATTCCAGCCCAGCCCAAACCCATCACACCCAGGAGGAAACAAACCCACTTTATGGCTGATTGTTTTTTCCATGGAAAAGGAAGGAAGGGGAATCTTCTTGCTGTTTATCCTGATGTCCCAGAAGTGTCCTGCCCAAAAAAATCTAAGCCCAGGATGGTCAGGAAAGTTGATGTGACTCCCCTGCTCCTCTCAACCTTCTCCTGAGTGTAAATGGCTCTGCCAGGTGGGACCAGGAGTCTCCAAAATTCCTGACAGGAGGACACAGACAGAGAGGTCAGGCTCTGCTCCAGGGAACAGGGACAGGAGGAGAGGGAACGGCCTCAGGCTGGGCCAGGGCAGGCTCAGCTTGGACAGCAGCAGGAATTTCCCCATGGAAAGGGAGCTCAGGCCTTGGCAGGGGCTGCCCAGGGAGCTTTGGAGTGCCCATCCCTGCAGGTGGCACCTGGAGGTGGCACTCAGGGTGCCAAGGTGGCCATGGGGCACAGCTGGGACTGCAGGGGCTGGGAGGGCTTTGCCATCCTCGGGGATTTGGGGATTCTGAGAATTCCAGGGGGGTGGTGGTGGGAATGACTGTGGGGGGATCCCAGGCTCTGGGAGGACCCAGTTCTTGCAGAGAAAGCTCTGGCAGCCTGGGGGCTCTGAGTGCCAGGAGAGCCTGGGGGGAAAAGAAGGAGAAATGGCTAAATAAAGCTTTAAACTGGGAGAGAGGCAGGCCAATGACAGAGTCCAGAAATGATTGTAACAAATTGTAGTTTATATGGAATAAAAGGTAAGATTAGAGATACAAAATGAGATTAGATGGGGTAGTGGGCAGGAATTGTTCCCTGGGAGGGTGGGCAGGCCCTGGCACAGGGTGCCCAGCTCAGGTTGGGGAACCCTGTGGAAAGTTCCCTGTCCATGACAGGGATTGGGCTGGATGAGCTTCAAGATCCCTCCAACCCAAACCATCCCATTGTTCCCTGATGAGAGAACAGCTCTGAATGCAGAGGGAGACTCTGGGAGAAGCTGCAGAGCCACCACAGGCACACCTTTGGTTCCTGTGTCCCATCTTCAGGCCACAACTCAATTAAACCCCAATCAGTGGCTCATGAACCCTTCAGTGTGAGCAGACACTCCAGCCAGCTGGGAACAGCAATAAAAGCAGAAGGCTGTAAGAGTGAAAATGAATAAAATCAATGTAATCAGCAAAGGAAAGAGAAAATTCCAGGAAGGTGTGGCTGTCCTTTAGGAGTTAGAGCAAGAAAATGGTGAAAAACTGATGTGCTCTTCCTCCAGGATGGCAGGATGGGAAGAGGTGACACAGGGAATGCCAAAATGATTGATGGCTTTTTCTCCTCACTCCTCAGCAAGGAGGATGAACAATGGTCCATTGAGTAACCACGAAGAACAGACTGAACAGAGAAGAATATTTCAGTGAGTTGGGGTTTTTCCAGTCAGCCAGACCTGGCAGAAATCAGCTGAGAGGATGTGGGGGGACTGGCTGAATCCTAGAGAAATCCACAAGGAATCCCTTCCCAACTCTGGAAAAGGGAAGAGCAGGGACAGGTGCTGCAGTCACCTGAGTAAAAAAAAAAAAAAAACAAAAAAAACAAAAACCAGCTTGGGGAATGTCAGAGGAGAAAACAGCCTAACTTGAATTCCTGGAAATTTCTGGAAACAAATAACGAAACAAAGTTTTCTTTTGTGCATGGGAAATAATGAAAAGATAAGTGGAAGCCAAGAATGATTTGCCAGGAACAAATCCTGCCCAGCCAGGCTCATTTCCTCCCCTGACAAGTAGCAGCTCTTATGGACAATAGATATTGCATATCTTGACTGGAGTGAGGCTTTCAGCACAGCCTCTGCTGAGGAATTAAAATGAAACCATTGTAAGGTGGACTCAGCTGTTTGAAACATCAAACACCCTCCAAAAGAGTTTGTTGTTGATGTGGAAAAATTGTGGGAAGTGTTTTTGCAGATGCCTTGCCCAGGGTTTGTGCCATTCCATGTTTTTCTTGTGTTTTGGGGGATGAAGTGGGGAAGTTCTACCAGGATTAACATCTTGATCCTTGAAGAAATAGTGTGAAAAAAACAGGATTGGGTGCAGGTGTAAACTGAGATAAGAATAAACCCCCCAGTGGAAGGAGCCAACAAGGCAAAAAAAAAAAAAACTGGACAAAAACCCGTGGGGATTTTGGTAGAACTTAAACTCCCTGGGAATCAAAAGCAGTGTGGGAAAGCAAGGATTGTCCTGAAATGTCTAAACAGGCTGGTTGGGATGTGTGGAAGAATTCCTGCACTCCCACTCAGCCCTGGGGAGGTGTGAAAGTGAAAAATGAACGATTCCCTTTGGTCACTGAACTCAGGAAACCCCAGCCTGCTCTCACAACTTCCTCACCAGCCCAATTAAGGAAAGTCCTGAGAGCACAAAAAGGTGCTGAAAGTCTTGAAAAAAAAAAAAAAAAGCTGACCCTGGAGGAAAAGCTCAAAGAACTCGGTTTGGTTGTTTTAATTGTTTTGTTCGAGAGAAAATAGGGCAGAGAAGAAACATGATAAGAGTCTTCAAATATGTAACAGGTAGAAGGCAGCAGGAAATTCTCAATGCTTGGAGGAGAGCAGGGAGCTTAACCAATATCCAGAATCGCAGTTTCTGCTGGATTTAAAGGAAAAATTTCCTAGTCAGGGAGTTAAAGAAGCCTTGGAGGACATTGAGGGTGTTAAATGCAGCTGGAAAAGGCATCACTGATTATTGGTGTGTTGGGGAAGCCCTGAGGGAAGAAGCTTTGAGGCAAAAGTACCTAAAAAGCTGCAGAAATGAATTTGAAAGGCTCAGGTGACATCTGGAGCTGGAGACATCCCGAGGGTTCTGTGCATGGGTGAAACATCTCAGCTCCCAGGAAGTTCCTTCCAGCAACCTCAAAGCAAGGAAAAAAAAAAAAAGAGAAAAATCAGCTCTAAGATACAAACATTGAAAGGTTTCTGAGCTCCAGATCATTCCTTGAGGTCTTTTTATGCCTTCAGTGATTGTAAACAGACACAGATGGTGCCAGAATGGCTGAATTTCTGCTTCAGTGGTTTCCTGCCACAGGTGAGAGAAAGGATGTTAAGCTTTGTTGGTGTCTTATGCAAAATAAATAAATAAAAATAGATTAATAAATAAAGAAACAAATGCAGGCTGAATCCTGTGCATTCCTGGCAAGAGGATCCTGCAATCCCATCACCTGGGAGACAACCAGGGATTGGCACTGCTGCTCTGCCAGGGCAAGGAGAGGTTTTGTCAGGAACCTGAGGGATGGGCTTGGTTGGATCCCTCTGCAAACATTTAGGAGGCAACAGCCCCTGGCCTTGGCCTTGTCCCAGAGGCAAGGAAGGAAAATGAGAAGCAACAGGAGGGACAAAGAGCTGGGAAGGGGCTGAGGGAGCTGGAAAGGGGCTCAGGCTCAGGGGGGACCTTGTGGCTCTGCACAAGTCCCTGCCAGGAGGGGCAGGCAAAGGAGGAGAGGAAATGGCCTCAAATTGCAGCAGGGCAGGCTCAGCTTGGACAGCAGCAGGAATTTCCCCATGGAAAGGGAGCTCAGGCCTTGGCAGGGGCTGCCCAGGGAGCTTTGGAGTGCCCATCCCTGCAGGTGGCACCTGGAGGTGGCACTCAGGGTGCCAAGGTGGCCATGGGGCACAGCTGGGACTGCAGGGGCTGGGAGGGATTTTCCAGCCTCTGGGATTCCAGGATTCTCTAATTTTGGGAAATTGGCTGATTTCTCACTTCAGCTCCTTCCAGAGGGTTCTGAGGTTGTGCTGAGAAATCCTCCCAATGCTGGGGAAGTGATAATGGAATTCCGTGCAATTAAAAAGGACTCCTCCCCCACGAAGCCTCTCCGTGTTTTTCCAGCTGTTTGTCCTCTTCTCTGGGCAGGAATTTGCTGCTAATAAATTGTGCTGTGCAAATAGAATGTCATGAACCAAGTGATCCAATTTAATCAAGTTTAAACCCACGTTTTCTCCAAGGAATCCCTAACCCAGATTATTTTAGAGGAATGAGGAGGTTTGATCCCTTCACCCTGAGAAATCATGTTGCTGTTCATAGTGCTGGTACCCAGCAGAAATGCTCAGAATCTGGGAAATAGATGAGAAAACCAAAAAAATAATCAAGAGAAATGATTTCTCCCTTGTTCCAGTGGAGCCCACCGTTTTTCTGCTTCCCTGACCATGGTGGCTCTTCCCAAATTCCAGTTTATTAAAGTGGAGAATGTTCAGCCAGGCTTTGCCTCTTCTTTTTTTACAGAGACAATTTCTACACCAGATTGTCCTGGACATTCATTCTTTTTCTATTAAAAAATCCTTTTCCCATTCAAAAAGTGTGTCTGGGCAGAAAATGCAGATTTCAGGCATTTCTTCAGCATTTTCAGGTGTCAGAAAATCCATCTGGAATTGTGACTTTGCTCCAGCTCTCATGGAGCTGTTGCCCACCTGCAGGTCCCTCTGTGCTCCAGGCACAGCAAGCCTGGTGCTTCCAAGAGTTCATTCCCTGTGCAGGAATTCCTGATGGAACAGGAAATGTTTGGATTTCTATTTGAAGATCAATTCCACTTAAAGATTCCATAGGCCAGAACATGCTCAAGTGGTTTTGAGCAAGAAATCGCCAGGAAAAAACAAAAAAAAAACTCCTATAGGTCACTGTAGAGATGTTGGAAATTCTCAATAAATGAGAAATCCTGGAAACACAAAGTTGGAAGAGACCTTCAGGATCATCCAGCACCACCCACCTGGAGAAGAATTGCAGATCCCACATCGTTGATTCCAAAAAACTCAGGAATTCTCTCTTGGAATGACACAAAGAGGATTCATCAAGCCCCTTCTTTGTTGCTGCCAGGCAGAGAAAAATCATCCTGGGGGTAACAAAAGGCCTTGCTCTTAGTCTTGGCTTCTTGATTCCATGGTGACAACTCAAAATTTAAAATTTCAAGTGACAAACTGGATCCCATGTTTTTCCCCAAATTAGTGGACAGAGCTCGCTGGAATCACACTCCAAAGGAATTTAGTAATTGCAAGAATAGATTAAGGAAACTGTTTGGTGCAATGTGAATGAACAATTTCAAACCTTTTGGATAACCCATTTATTAATGTGGATGTTCAGATGCCATAAAATCTAATTAGAAGCCTCAAACTCCGTTTGTGCTGATGATTAACGCCGATGTTAATTCCTCCAATTAACATTTGTGCAAAGTTATTCTGCTTTCCAAAGATCAGGAGCTTACAGGTGTTGGATGTCACTGATAGCATCAACCTAGGGGATTAAATCACCTGGGAATTCGGGAGGCTTGAAGAATTTAATCACAGTTTTTCTCAAACTATTCTGAAATTTCTGGAATTTTTTTCTTCCTTCCTGGATGGGAATTCAGTAGTAAAATGTCTTTTTTAGAGGGCTTCAACCCCCTCCCACCACTCACCCAGGTTTCCAAACCAAAAGTAAAAGCCAGGAGATTTTGCTGAACTCCCCCAGATGTGAAGGATTTGGGGGTTTTGGGGCTCTCAGAGCTCACCAGGGGCTGCAGCTGCTCCAGAGAGGCATCACCAAACTCTGGGAGCAGGAGCAGTGCCCTGATGGCACCTGAGCTTGTCCATGAATTTGCAGGAAGTTTCCTCAGGGCAGTGAAGAGGGAGAAAAGCTCCAGCTCAGAGTGGAGTTTGTATTCCCTGGGAGGCAACAAAGGAAAGGCCTTGAAAGAAAACTCTGCAGGCAGGAAAATCTGAATGGATAAAAATCAACATCACGGAGTCAAAGAAAAATTTGGGTTGGGAGGGACCTTAAAAATCACCCAGTGCCACCCCTGCCATGGCAGGGACACCTCCCACTGTCCCAATGTCCAACCTGGAACTGAACATTCCAGGGATCCAGGGGCAGCCACAGCTGCTCTGGGCACCCTGTGCCAGGGCCAGAGTTTCAGCTCTTTCTGCCACACTTCAAATAAAAACTCAGAAACCTCTCTCAGGATCTCAACCTCAAAAAAAAACCCAAAAACCCAACCTCCAAAATGATACAAACAACACAGGATTGCTCAGAGCCCCTGGCAGGGCCTGAAGGGGCTCCAGGAGAGGTGGAGAGGGACTGGGGACAAGGATGGAGGGACAGCACACAGGGAATGGCTTCAAAGCAGGATTTGATGGGATTTTGGGAATTAGAAATTGTTCCCTGGGATGGGATGGAATTCCCAGATTTGCTGTGGCTGCCCCTGGATCCCTGGAATGTTGAATTCCAGGTTGGACATTGGGACAGTGGGAGGTGTCCCTGCCATGGCAGGGCTGGCTCTGGGTGGGATTTAAGGTCCTTCCCAACCCAAACCATCCCATGATTGTACAATTCCAATAGATAAAAACAATTGCCAGCATCATTTCTTATTGACCCCAATCCATATCCAGAACCTCTCACTTCTCTTCCAAGAAAATCCGGATTTCCTTTCCATTTGCAGCCCTGCTGGCTGTGCTGTGCCATTTTACACCCAATTTACCAGCCCAGCAGGAGCAGGGGGTGCTGAGCCTGACTTACCAAGCCAGGCGAGCCAGGGCAAGCCCAGCCTGGCAGCAAAGCCCAGCTCTGCCAGGCGTGTCCTTGTGTGTCCCTGTGTCCAAACAACTCCCACTCCACTGCCCAGCAAGGCACAGTGGAAGGGGACTGTCCCTCAGCAGGCACAGCCTGGGATTTTTGGGGTGTCTGTGCAGATCCTATGGGTCCCTTCCATGATATCCTTGCTCCTATAATTCCATTTCTGAGGTACCACAACGATCCTCAGCAGTGCATCCTGTTAAAATACAGATTTTTTATGACTTGTTTCAGCAGCTACAATGTCTGGAAAACATCCAACCCTTTTTTTTTTTAGTGGAAGCTGATCCACCTGACACTGGCACTTGCAATGAATGCAGTGCAATTATCTTCTCGATGCTACCAAAAGTGAGGTGAAGCAGAACAGAACTTTGTGTGTGTGGGGATTTATCTCCCAAATTTTAGATTATGTAAAACACAGAACAACTCCTGCAGCAAATACATCTCCAAAACAACCTCTGGAAAATACAGCAACAGTTGCAGGGAAGGGGGAAGTTGAAGAACCCCTTGCAAAGATGTTGTGAGTGCTGATACACCAAAAAAAAAAGAGAATATTTTAGTAATTCCCATGTTGAAATGAGATACAAAAAGTGAAACAATGACCTGTGGCGTTGTTTTATGGGATGTGGAACCCCCTGTGTTGTGTAATAAGACTTTCCAAGGCTGCCAGGCAGAACAACTCGTGCTTTTCTCAGCAGAAGAGCTCGGGGAGTAACAGCAACTCCTTCGCTGGGTTTGGGGCAGTGGAATCTGCACAGTTCCCTCTTTGTCCAAAACTGGAGGATCCCACACAGTCAGCAACTCCTGGGATCACTTCTGCTGATGCCTCCCTAACTTGCCCCATTCCCAAGTTCCCGTGGCAATCCCAGATAAAGCAGAAGGTCCCCAGTGCCTCCATCCCGTTCTTGGGGCAGCAAAGCACAGAATTGACCCCTGAGCCTCCCCCCAGCCTGGTGAGGCAGCAGCTGACAGAGCTGGCACCTTTTCCTTGGCACCACCAACCCCTCAGGTGTAAAATCATCACAGAGCCCACACTGTGCCTTTCCTCACCCTTTTAGGAGTGGCAGCCACACCAAACCCATCCTGGGCTGGGGACAGTGACAGCACCAGGCAATGTCCCCACAGTGCCACCATTGGCACAATTCCCTCTCAGAATTTGCCATCTTTGCAGCCCCAACCCCTCAGGTGTAAAATCAACACACAGAGCCCACACTGTGCCTTTCCTCACTGATTTAGGAGCAGCAGCACCAACACCAAACCTGGGCTGGGGACAGTGACAGCACCATGCAATGTCCCCTCAGTGCCACTGCTGGCACAATCCCATCTCAAGGATTGTCTTTGCTTCCCCAACCCCTCAGGTGTAAAATCATCACAGAACCCACACTGTGCCTTTCCTCACCCTTTTAGGAGTGGCAGCCACACCAAACCCATCCCAGGCTGGGGACAGTGACAGCACCATGCAATGTCCCCTCAGTGCCACCACTGGCACAATTCCCCCTTAGAATTTTCCATCTTTGCAGCCCCAACCCCTCAGATGTAAAATCAGAACGGAGAGTCTACACTGTGCCTTTCCTCACTGATTTAGGAGCAGCAGCAACACCAA